>NC_057801.1:574733204-574958011 GCF_018294505.1 Triticum aestivum
CTGTGCTGGAGCTTATGGTGAAGGCTCCACCCGTGCAATCCTCCTTGACGGACACCTTCTTGGTTTCCGGCGGGGCCGCCTTAGACTTCTTGCTCTTACCGGTAGAGCTCTCTGGTACATCCTCAACGGGAACACAACACTCCGAACAGGCGCATTTGCCGGAGTGAGTGCAGGAACCCTTGCCGGAGCCAGAAGTCTTGCCGGCGGCCGAGGCCTTGCTGGTCTTCTTCTCGGCTGCGGGAGCAGGTGCCTTGGCAGCAGACGCTGCAACCGCCTCTCGATAGAGCTGGTCGGCGCAGATGAGCGCATCCTTCTTACCGCAGCTGACGGTGATGATGCTCATCGGGCCGGGCATCTTCAGCTTGTTATATGTATAGTGCAATGCTGCCATGAACTTGGCCAGCACCGGGGCGGCCATGGATCCCGTTGTAGGGCAACGGGATCTCGGCAACACCGAAAACGATTCTCTCTGTCCTATAGTTGAGGTCGCCACCAAACATGACTGGTAGCGTGACCTTCCCTTGGGCTGACTCCTCCCCGGATTGACCCCTTGGAACGTACATGTCTCCTCGAGATCTTCATCAGGGATCTGCAGCCTCTTGATCACATTGGGCGAGATCAAGTTAAGGCCGGCCCCACCATCAACTAACATCTTCATCACCTTGAGGTTTCATATTTTTGGGGATACCAACAACGACAAACACCCGACCACAGTTGTGCGATCAGGGTGATCCTCAGCGTCGAAATCGATAGGCGTGTGGGACCACCTCAACGGCTTCTGGGTGTCGACCATTGGTTCCGTTCCATTAATCTCACGCGTGCACTGTTTCAGTTGGCGGTGGGAAGAATGCAACGAAGCATCTTCGTCAACACATATGACTTCTGTCACCTTTTGAAACTCATGCTCGGTGGATTCGTCATCATCATCATCATGATCGTCATCCTCCTCTTTCTTACAGCGGCCACAGGCAGGCCTCTCTTGTTGCTTTTCCTTGTCGCTGCGTCCTCCTTGGACGCCGCGATTTTTGGTGGATCCTTCAATGCCTCCTTGGCCCTTCTCCTTGTCTCGTCTCTCGTACTCATCCCTTTGCTTCCCCATCAGCAGCTCCACTTGGAGGCAGTTCTAGAGGTCGTGGTCCTTGGTATGGATCTCGAAATCTTGTTGTACTGCTTCTCGGAGCCCTCTGACTTGCCGGCAGCCGTCAACGCCCGGGAGGCGTCGCACCTGGCACTCTCCTTGCCAGGCTCGTCAACCTTGGCCTCCTTGGCGGCGCCGGGGTTGCCAGATTCCTCTACGGCAAGCACGGTCTTGCCCTTGCGCTTCAGGTTACATCGTCGGCCCTTCTTTGTCGGGGCGGCGTCATCTTCATCTTCTGAGTCGCTTCCCACATCAGCATCCTTGCCGGGGTACTTCCTTCCTTCCTCAGCTCGGGCACATCTGTCGGCCAGAACATACAATTCGACAACATCTGCAACCTTGTTCATCGCCAACTCTTCATGCATCTTACGATTGCGCACCTTCTGATGGAACACGTTGATGACAGATGAACATAAGGGATGTTGTACTGCACACGACTGAATCTCTATATGTACTTGTGCAAGCATTTGCCATCCCTTTGAGGGATCACATGCAAATCGCTTGCCTGGCCAGGAGCTACATGGCCGCCCATGAAGGCACCAACAAACTCATGGCAGAGATCGGATCAACAGGATATGGAGTCTATCAGGAAGTCAATCAACCATGATCTGACATTGGACTTGAGTACCAATGGGAAATAGTTGGCGAGTACCTTGTCGTCTCGTGCTCTGGTAGCTTGCATCGCAATGGTGTAAACGCTCAAGAACTCAGATGGGTGGGTCTTACTGTCGTACTTATCTGGGACCTCCGGTTTGAACACACGGGTGTTGGGCCACCGGAACTGCCACAGCTCATGGGTGAACGCTAAACAGGTTATTGCATAGGGCAAGTCACTAGCGTCCCTTGGCGCAGGATTGTACACAATGGGCCCAGCGCGCATATCAGATTGGTGACGTGCATCTCGTCGCTGCTCGATAGTGGTCCAGGTGTCTTCCTTGAGGCGCTCTCGAAGAACATGGCGTTGGTCACGACGCGTCCGTGGGTCTGACAACACCGTGGACACGTTATCACGGGCATCAACCCGACGGGCCGGCCATGGTGGAGGGGAGTGCACTGTGGTCGCGGCGCCTCCAACCCTTCCACTGTCCATATGCGCCGGCTAGTTAGTCCGGCGCAGCGAGGGACTTGTTTCCCGGTGGCCATCCCTGTTGGCATGGCCAATAAGGCTTTGGATGGCAGCCTTCCACTCTTCTTGCTTCTCCAACGCAGGAGGAAAGTCGAGGAGTAGCTGTGCTTGCGATAGTGCTTCTGCTTGCGTGGACGGCAGCGACAAGTGCGAGGAATGAGAGGAACTCGGACTTCTAACTATGTTAGAAGGAGTCCCATCATGATTCCGCGGCCGCGCGCTCTTTTCGCCAACATCATGGCGTGCATGTCGGCCCTGCATGTCTTGAGAGTGACGCTGAGGGCTTTTGACACGGCGACGCCCGGGGTCCTTAACATTGCAGCACTATTCGTCGTCCACGAGCTAAGAGGACCGTGGCGCATGCGTTGGCGGGGTCGACTTCCTGCCCTTGGAGGTCCCCGCGCCACCCGCAGGTAGCGTGGCTCCATACCTAAGCGCGGCGGTGCGCCGACCATCGTCGCCACTGCGGAGGACATTGGCTGCCTGGCTTCTCGTGTTTGGATGATGCGGACGATCTCGATCTCCTCCACCATTTGCGCCTGCCACGTCGCCCGCCCGCGCTGGTGCGGGCGGAGCGGCCTCGGACGGCCCGATCTGTAACACCCACGATGCGGCTATATCTCCCACGTGTCGAAGCACGACTTAGAGGCATAACCGCATGGTGGTTTTGTCGCAAGAAGGGTCATCTTCACACAATCCCATGTAATGAACAAGAATGGGATAAAGAGAGTTGGCTTACAATCGCCACTTCACACAATACATAATTTAAGATCATACATCATTCAAATACACTCATAGACTGGCTACGGTCAAGTACAAATAAAAAAAAGACAACCCCAAATGCTAGATCCCCGATCGCCCCGACTGGGCGCCACTACTAATCATCTGGAAACGATACATAGTAACGACCAAGGGCCTCATCAAATTCCCACTTCAGCTCAGTTGCGCCATCTGCGCCAGTATCCTCGGCACCTGCATCTGTTTTGGTAGAATCTGTGAGCCACGGGGACTCAGCAATCTCACACCCGCGAGATCAAGACTATTTAAGCTCATAGGTAGGTAAAAGGTGTAATATGGTGGAGCTGCGGCAAGCACTAAGCATATATGGTGGCTAACATACGCAACTGAGAGCGAGAAGAGAAGCAACGCGTCGGTCGAGAAGCTAAAAGTGATCAAGAAGTGATCCTGAAACTACTTACGTCAAGCATAACTCAAACTGTGTTCACTTCCCGGACTCCGCCGAGAAGAGACCATCACGGCTACACACGCAGTTGATGCATTTTAAAGAGGTCAAGTGTCAAGTTATCTACAACCGGACGTTAACAAATTCCCATCTGCCTCATAACCGCGGGCACGGCTTTCGAAAGATTATATACCCTGCAGGGGTGTCCCAACTCAGCCCATCACAAGCTCTCACGGTCAACGAAGGATAAACCTTCTCCCGGGAAGACCCGATCAGCCTCGGAATTCTGGTTCGCAAAACATTTCGACAATGGTAAAACAAGTCCAGCAAAGCCGCCCGAAGTGCCGACAAATCCCGATAAGAGCTGCACATATCTCGTTCTCAGGGCACACCGGATGAGCCAGACGTCGGGTTGGCATAGACCCTGGTTGCCCAAGGGGCGCCGGACATCGCTCAGGTTGGACCAACACTCGAAGGAGCACTGGCTCGGGGGGGGGGGTAAATAAAGATGACCCTTGGGCTCGCAAAAACCAAAGGGAAAAGGGCTTAGGTGGAAAATGGTAAAACCAAGTTTGGGCCTTGCTGAAGGAGTTTTATTCAAAGCGAACTATTAAGGGGGTCCCATAAATCACCCAACCGTGTAAGGAATGCAAAATCAAGGAACATAACACCGGTATGACGAAAACTAGGGCGGCAAGAGTGGAACAAGTCACCAGGCATAAGGCCGAGCCTTCCACCCTTTACCAAGTATATAAGGTGCATTAATTTAAACAGGAGATATTGTGATATCCCAAAATATCCGTGTTCCGACCAGGAACAAACTTCATCTTCACCTGCAACTAACAATGCTATAAGAGGGGCTGAGCAAAAGCGGTGACATAGCCAAACAACGGTTGCTAGGACAGGTTGGTTAGAGGTTTGACATGGCAATAGGTAGGCATGGTAAACAATGGCAGGTAGAGCTAACATAGCGATAGAGCGAGTACTAGCAAGCAAAGATAGAAGTGATATCGAAGGTATGGTCATCTTGCCTGCAAGGTTCTCAGAGTTGTCGAAGGCTGGATCCTCGTAAGCGTACTCAACAGGTTCCTCATGCACGTACTCGTCTCCCGGCTCTACCCAAAGCAAGAACACAAGCAAGGAACCACAATAAATCACGGTGGAATGCACAAGCATCATGATGCAATACATGTCATGATATGCGAGAGGTGATATGCAAAGCGTATGCGTGCTTCGGAAGGAAAGATGAAGAACAAAGCATCAACTTGGCAAACCAAGTATGCCGCTGGAAAGATGAGATGATTTCGGTTGAAATCGATATAAAGATCACCGGATTCGGGTGCACGGTTTGCAAAAGACAAGCAAGACAAGATATGATGCAAACGGCAACATGGCCACTTGTATGCAAAGTGTGAATAAGCTATAGCACCCAAACATATGAACAAGATGCATAACAGTGATGTACAGGAGATGCTATACGAACACTAAGATCAAACTAAAAACCACTAGAGCATGACTAAAATAGCATGGCAATAATGCAAGAGATAACAGTTCTACAGACTTAGTGGAATTACTAGACATAGCAGAAACAGATTCATCATGGCATCTCTACAGGCTTGATTAGCTCACTACCAGGCATTTCATGGCATGGAACAAGTACTAGCATGAAGTAGGCATGAAAATGAAGCTACTCATGTGCAAAACAAACAACTAGCATATTTGCATGAACAAGCACATAAGAGACAAAACAACAATAAGAAGTGAGATGGCATGATTATGAACTTGCCCAAATGCAGAAACTAATGCCACCAATGGATTGGTGGGATTTTTCTACCCCAAAAACATATATAATATGTTAGGGTTGCCGTAGAAAAATCATCACAAATGCACAAAGATAAAACCTGCCTAAAATGGTAATTGATAGAAATGGCACTTTCCATATTTGGAAACGTCCAGAAATGGACTTGTCTGAAAAGGACAGATTCCATATGCCAGAAATGGAATATTCGCTGGGAATCAAAATAAAACAAATAATAATAATAAAATAAATAAAAACAAACAGGCTAAGAGAGGATGACAGGTGGGGCCACCCTGTCATACTCACAGTGCAAAGAAAAGGAAAAAAGGGGGGAATAAAATGCACCCGCGGGGGATCGAACCCGAGTCTCCCTCGTGTGGCTCTGCTATGGCAACCACTGGGCTAGGTAGGTGGTTCTGATAGGAAAAGGGCTTCGGCTCCTTTTAGATAGGCACCAGGTCGATCAACTCTGTTGCAAACCGAGAAGACGACGGCGCCGACAAGGGCAACGGCGGCAATCCAGCGGGCACAGGGACTCCGGCGGCCGTGCGGAGAGGGGAATGGATGCGTGCATCTGTGAGGGGATGCAGGGGCGCTCGAGCTCGAGCAGTTGCTCGACTCGGGGCCATGGCGCATCCGCGGCGAGCGGTAGAGGAACTCGCCGGAGCTGCGGGAGGCTTGCAGGGTGCGCGCGAGGCATAAACGAGTGCGCGAGCGCGCTACGGGAGCACAACGAGGGGGAACCAGAGCGGGGACACGCAAAACACGCTACGGTCGAACATCGCTGCACAACTACATTCAGAGAACGCCGGAGCACTGCGAGCGCGGGAAAGACATGGATCGGACGCGCCCTACGGTTGCCTAAATGCCAGGGAAAGGATGGGAGAGGGAGGTGCGTTACCAATCTCACCCAAGGACACGAAGTGGTCGACGGAGACGAGCTGACGGCGACGAATCGGAGCTCTGAACCTTGGCACGTTTCTGACCGAGAGGAAGGAGGAAGAAGGGGACGTCGAGGAACTCGTCGCCCGGGGCATCGTAGTCGACGTCGTGGAAGGAGACGACGGCGAGGAAGAAGATGGACATGATCTGCGGGGTTTGGAGTGGCCGGAGAGCACGCCGGCGTCGAGGTGCGCTCTTAGGTGCGCTCGGGATGGAGCGGAAGCGGTGGATCTGGTGGCTAAACTTACGAGGAAACGGCGGCGGCGGACGAGGGAAACCCTAGGCGACGCGGGGGACACGGAATCTGGGGCTTATAAGGGCTAGGGCGAGCGATGCGAGCTCACGCGCGCTCGTGCTCGCGGTCCCCATGGCGACAGCGAGAGGAGAGGGAAAAGGTGGGTGCGGGAAATAGGGGAGGCGCTGACGAGCGGGGCCGATCTATCCACGTGGCGAGGGACCAGCGGGGGTGACCGGTTGCGTGGGTGAGAAAAGTCACGGAGGGGAGGACCGAGCGGGCCAGCTGGCGCGATGGGCCAGCTGGCGCGGTTAGCTAGCTGGGCCGGCCTAGGAGGCCGAGGCCCAGGGGGGGCTGCTGCGCTGGCTGCAGGCTGCTGCTGCTTCATTTCTATTTTTATAAACAGAAATAGAAACAGAAAAGCTCAGGAAAAAAGGAGAGGAGTTAGAGCATAAAGAAAATACTCTCCAACTCCTGGAATTATCCACTATTTTAAGAAATTGCATTGGGCATTTTTAGAGGTAGAAAAATAAGACAAGTTTGAATTATATTCAAACTTGTGTCATTTTTGAACCTGACCAAAACAACTTCAAATAAGGAGATCTTTGGCAGAGAGGTTTAGGGCAAGGAGCAAGATTTACAGGGAGAAGATGAACATTAATAGAGAAGGGAAAATAGCACTTGATAAGAGAAGGAAGGAGGAGAAGTGATGGTGCCATGGTTGAAAAGGGGGGGGGGACAAGGTCATGCCCATGATGCTCATGGCAACAACATGAATGACAAAATGCAACATGAGATGACATGAGATGAAAATGCACTATATGATGATGACAAGAAGCACAAATGCAATATGGCTAAAAGGAATATGACAATGAAAAGAATAAAACCACACAACCAAACAAGATGAGGCCAAACATGATAAAACCCACAAGAATTGGATGAGGTCAAGTTGATATATTGCCAAATTGGGACATGTTACATCTGGGGTGTTACACGATCGCTGTGATCGTCTTCTCGTCGGCGCCATGGCAATGAAGATACTACTGTACTAACTAACATACCAGATTCTCACAACTGAATCCCCCCTACCTGGCGCGCCAAAGATGTGGGGGAAACCGAGCACCTATGGGGTCACAAGGATTCCTTCTAGGTCCGATGGGTGATTAGCTGCACGAAGCAGGTCAAGCCGTTAGCACACAGAGGATTTTTACCCAAGTTCGGGCCACAAAGATGCGTAATACCCTAGTCCTGCTTGTCTGGATATATGTTTTCTTGAGCTGTTGAACTAGCTACGGTGCGTGCTTTCTCCAAAAGTCTGAATTCTCTCTCTGTATGCCTTGGGCCTCCTTTTATACGCAAAGGGGTTGTCACAGTGGCACACAGGAGGTGGCAAGCTACAGTGATCGATCTTATCGCTTGGTTAACGTAGGACAAATGCATTTAATGCGTTGCCTATGTGTCCTCTTGCTTTATCGGGGATGGCAACAGAAGCCATCATGTCCTTCGCTGCTCCTCCTTGATTTGACATGTGTCCATGTTGACGAGGCATGCAGTGCCATGCTGGCCAACTAGCTGCTGCACTGGTCCGATCATAGAGCCTCCATGAAGATCTGCATGCCGCCACGGAGGCGTCTGCTTAGTTGGCATGCCGATCGTCGCACTCGAGTGGTGGTGAGGTGGCGAAATGTTGCCGGGCGCAGGTCTGGCCGTGGCCCAGCGACGTCCCCGGCAAGGCTAGCCGGGGGACTTGGAGTCGTCCCCGCCAAGGACCTTGCCGGGGGTCTTCGTCTTCTGGTCCCACGTGGATCTGTGGGCTGTGAATCTTTATGAGGATCTGCATGCTACCAGGCACGTGCTCTCCAGATCTTGGTCTTAACATTGTCGATGGTGTCAGAGCTCTCAGCCCCAAGGGTGATGGACTTGCTGGTGCTGTGCAGGTCGCCACGGCAAGACCCTTGCCGAGGGTGGTCCAGCTCACCCTCTGCTCATTGTTCTTCGAGTATCCGCCTTGGTAGTCTTCGTGTTTATCTTCCTCTGCCCCGCCAAGCCCTATTGCAGGTGTCGCTGCGACTGCCCGTGCACTAGTAAGGGGTACAAAAGTACCCATACTTTTGTACACTAGCATCCCTAGCGGTGGTGCCGCTTCTAGTTTTCAGATCTAGGCTTTAGGGACAATAGTCTTTGCATTTACCGATTTTTTGCCAAATCGAGGCTTGAGTAGGTTGTTGAAGGCTGCTAGACTTACTAGATTGATGTTTGGTAGGAACATTTTCAAATTTGGCATCCCTAGTAGTACCGTATTTGGCCGCGGCTGTAGGCAAACCGCCGGCCTCCGCCTCAAGCATTACTACCGCTCCTCTGGAGCGGTACTACCGCTTGGAGGCGATAGGTGGTACTACCGCTGCCAGGTAGCGGCACCACCGCTAGGGATGCCAGTCTCCATTTTGTTCATACCAAATGTTGATCTTTGTTGCTTTTTTTGCTGGCTTATGCTCGTTTTTTGGCTTTCTTTACCGGTGTGTGTGTGTGGTTCCAGGTGATGGCCCTTCGGAGCACCCTGTCCGTCATGTCAACCGCGAGCGTCTTGGAGGATCAAAGCGCTATCGCACTCGTGAGACAGCGGCTCCTTCTTCAAGTGCTCCTCCAACTCAGCCCAAGCTTCCCTCCAAGTGGCTTGCTAAGAAACCAAGTTTGTGATAGAGTTGACTGCTAAGGAATTATGTGTTTCTCGCTGGCAGTGTTAAAATTGGCAGATCTCGAATAGGGGGGCCAAGTTGTACGTCTGAGGATCAATGGTTGGAGAAAGGACACAGTGTTTACCCAGGTTCGCACTACAAAAAAAATGCACTTCCGTGATGATACGTGTTTGTCACAGTAGGTCGCATTTTTTGTCATGCATGTACATCCATGATAAATTTATGACAGAATCAAGATAGTCATAGCTGTGATGTCATAGAAGTGTTCCATGACATTACCAAAATTATCATCACGGAAGTGTCCACTTCCATGACGATAAATCGCGTGTCACAGAACTGCTTTCGTCAAGGGTGACCGACACATGGCATCCACCATAACGGAACGCCGTTAAGCTATCGGGTCGGGTTTTGGATCTGATAACCCGTTAACAGTCCCGACCAATGGGGATCTTCCATGTGTAAAATCATCATTGGCTGGAGGAAACACATGTCGGCTCACCGTTGGGACAGATGTCATCCAGTCATTGGACAGAAGGCGCCTATGATACGCCGACACATGGCACGGCCCAACAGAGGCCCATTCCTGTGAAAAGGCCGGCCCGTTTGACTTGGTCAAAAGGTGGTGGGCCGGCCCACGGAAAGCCTGTTAACGGTGTGTTCGCATATAGCACATTTACAGCCCGCTAACCGAGGGCCCGTTACACCCTATCCGAATTAGGACCAGTAGCGTCATCTGGGCCGTCCAATACGATTCAGCCCGTTTTAACTTCCGGCCCATGTGTGGCCCATGACTTCTTTCGGCCCATATGAGGACCTTTGTAACTCTTGGCCCATTAACGGCCCGTTGTGAAACTGGCCCGTAATGAACAGTGTATCACTTTATACCCATTAACAGCCCGTTATTCTATTGGGCCGTTTCCAGCCCAAGTTATCTTTCGGCCTTCTCAGGGCCCATTGATTCTTGGGCTCATTTGCAGCATTCGGTTACATACGGCCCGTTACTGTCATTTTTTGCTTGTGGGCCAAATTCAGCCTATCGTTACAGTCGGCCCATTTGCGGACCATTAATATGTTGGGTGGTTTTCATGTCAAAGAAACCCGTTGGGCTGTTTCCATAGAGTTATCAAATACGGCCTATTAACGGCCCATTATGGCCCACGAATAGTACGACCCATGATTGGCGAAATGATGATACGCCCCGTAGAAGGCCCATGGATCCTACGGCCCATATGAGGCCCATGGATGGTACGACCCGTAGAAGGCCCATGGACCCTACGGCCCGTAGAAGGCCCATTGATCCCTAAGGCCCTTATAGAAGGCCGATGGGTCCTACGGCCTGTATAGAAGGCCAATGGTCCTACGGCCAAACGAAGGCCCATGGATCATACGGCCTGCAGGAGGCCCATGGTTACAACAGTCCGTGTGGTGCCATGATTATTTTGGCCTAGTTACCAAAATAGGCTATTGTGGCCACTAGAAAAACACAGAAAAAGAACTGCAGTGACTACAAGCAAACAACTAAACAAGACAATAAGGAAATAAACAAGCAAGCAATTAAGGCTAGCCTATTACCGCTATTACACATATTACATCCACTGGGCATCAAAGTTCGCCACCAGTGCAAATATAGGGAACAAAGCAGCATATTACATACACTTGGCCGTCAAAATTGGCCACCAGTGCAAATAAATGCGACAGCAAAACAAGAGCATAACTGAAACAACTTCAGAAGAGCTCAAGAAATGTTATCCTAGGTATCCACCATGCTGGAAATAAGCTTAACAAGCTGATTAGCTTTGTCCTGTTTGGCGCTAAAATCCTCCAACGCTTGCTGTTGCACCAGAAAGTATGCATCTAAATGCTCCAGGGACTTCCGCAGTCCTTCCGCTTCTTGTCGCAGCATAGTTGATCGATGTCTTTCAGCTTGTAGTTGAGACTCAAGAAACCGAACTGATTCAGACAGTGAGTTTGAATAGCTTGTGCATGCTGTAGTGGCCAGTAACTCGAACACTAAACCAAGACAGGACTTTGGGTTGTCTCGCTGTCTTCAAGATAGTCTTCCTTAGTTGTTTTATCAGCTTTGTTGGAGACCAACAAGGATGTGTCACTATCCTGAACCTTATCTGCATTACTTCCTTTACCATTGCTTAGTAAGGCACTCTTCCCCAATATTCTGTCAGCATTCTAAAAGAAGAAACAAGAAGACACATAACAAGTTTAGCATGTACTAGTATATGAAACTCATTTCGGTGAACTAGTTCATTAGTAGGGTGGACAGGATTAAACTACCAAGTCTTCTATTGCCAAGTACTAGTACATAATAAAAGCATCAAACAAACATATATCTATGTCATATGGTCACTGCATTGTCTTGCAAAATCAAAATAGAGACACGGTTCAAATCATATCAGTTCAAGACAAAGCAGCAGTGAAAGAATACAAAGCGTGGGAAACTACACGGCACAACAAGATTTCAGATGGGTACCACGGGTCTACATGTACAACAACACTATTGGCTCTGTTGTGATGCTAGTAATGTGCATGATATGAAAGTCAACTGTATACACAATTGAAATTGAAATCAACAGAGCTATTGATAAGAGCAAACCTGTTAAAGAAACATGCGTGAACATACCTGCTGTGCCATTGGAGTTTCGATTGGATCCTTCAATTTAAAAATAAGTTCGTATCAGTAAATACAGTGATACAAGAGCAAAGCAATCATAGTTAAAAAAGGCGCGCCTAAGCGAGCGCTTAAGTGTGCCTAGGCTCTAGGCATTGGCAAAATGCATTGTGCATAACTACGCATAATCTGTGCATAACTGCGCATAAGCATGCGCTTTGGTCAGTAAAGCGCAAGGCGGTGGCAAAATGCACAATTAATGCATAGCGCTTTTTTGAACTATGATAGCAATGGAATATTAAATTAAAACAGTTGTTCTTCAGGTTTAGGCACTTGTTCTACATGAATAGAGTACAGTAAGACGCAAGAATAAAATACTTAAAAATAGAAAATGAGCTCATAGACCTTACCACATTCTTGGTTCGGGACCAGTACAGAACAAGGCGTTCCCAGTCATCGTCCAGTAAATGTGTCTCAGGAGAACGTAAGGGAATTTGATGAGTTTCTTTGCCGGTGTAGTACGTTTTCTTTAGGTAATTCTGATACTGCCACCAAGCATTCTTGAAGATAGCAGAGGTATTAGCACAGGTTACCTCATCCTGAGTTTCCAAATCGGTCCTTCTCTATAGAGAAAAATGGGAAAATTTGTTGTATTATAACCATCATGGAGGTAGGATGTATGGGACGAAGCAAAGTAATTGCCATGAATAACATTAGTTACACATAACTCCTGGACAAACACCTGCAACTGGCATTTTCCTTCATCTTCAGTATAATATTTCCAAGATGGGAAGATATGCACATACGATTTAACAACATCAAATGCGATAGATGCTAAACTACGACTGGCTCGTTGTGCTTCCTCCACAGGAATAGGCGTACTAACTGGTGGAGTTGGGGTTCTTCGTGATAGTACTAGCCCTTTGGGCACTGGAGCTGCCTTACTAACTGCTGTTGTTTGGGAGCTCTGTGGTGGAGATGGTGTTGTGTCAACAGGAACTGGGTTACTATCGGCTGGGGTTGGGGTTAGATTGGGTGAAGCTGGTTCTCTGTCCATCGTGGTATGGGTACAATCTGCGAGAGTTTGGGTTATGTGTGGTAGGGCTGGTTCTTGTGCATGTACAACCGGGGTGCTATCTCCACCAAGAGGTAGCACTGTTTTATTTAAAGACCATGTTTTTATTCCGCTAGATACTGGCATCACCCGCTCCAATTCAAGTGGCTGATAAACAGGAAACATAGTTGAATGTGCAGACATTGTATGAGAGACAGATGCAATAGATAGTGTGGAAAAAAGAGGGCATGAAATAGTTGACATGTATATTGTTTAACTAAAACGGATAGCATGACATAATTTCACATATATGATGTCTATCTAAACTAGATAGCATAGCATAACATAATTCAAAGATATGATGAATAACTAAATAGGATCGCATGACATAATTCACCTACATGTTATCTAAGTAATCAGGATCGCATCATTTAATTCACATATGTGATTTATATGCTAAACAGAGGGCATTCGATATGATGTCTGAACTAATAACATGGTGTTGAATATTGTGTATATGATGTCTAAACTATGCAATGCAAGACACCGTATGCATGATATTAGTAGTATAACCGTGCCAAGTTAGAGCATACACCTCAGTGGGGGAATAGGACTGGTCATCTGTCTCTGAATCCGTCTCTGAGGAGCTATCGGGACCCAACAAGAGATCTGCTTCGACAGGTGGCACTGTCTGCTCTGAAGGCCTTGTTTTCACTCCAGATTTTTCCATCTCCCACCCAAATGGCTGATTCACAGGAAGAGTAGTTTAATGAACAAACATTGCCGACAAATGTAAATGTAATGAAGAAAAGGATGGGCAAGATATCATTCAAATATATGATGCCTGGTTAAACAGGATGGCATTGCACATTTCACATATTTTATGGCTGGCTAAAAGACATGAGACTGCATAATTCCCATATATGATATAGAAACTAAATAGGTGGCATTACAGAACATGTCTAAACTAAGCACATGACATATATGATGTCAAAAGTAGGCACTGCAAGGTAACATATGCATGATATGACTAACATCATCATGCCAAGGTAGAGCAAACACCTTGGGGGGTAAATAGGAGTGGTCAGCGGCGTCTGAATACGCCTCAGAACAGATATCTTCCTCTGGATTACAATCTGGAGAGGGGTCAGGAGGGTTTGCCATTGAACCCACCATGGAGCGATGTCTGCATGACATTGTATTGCCGCGCAAAACTCTTCTCTTTTTCTCAACATGTTCAGCATGACTATGTACAATATCTCACATGCATACGAAAAAAATATGGTGAGATTATGTAAGGAGAGCATGCAGAAATTTAGAGTGATGGTAACAACCAGTGGATCGACGTTTTTCCGTTGAACTAAAATAGCCCTAATGGATCGACGTGAATGTATAGTAATAACTGACGCAACAAGTGTACAACCTCTTTGTCGTAGCCGTGTCAACCTCAGCATCATTGGGTTGGTTGCTGAAGCAGTTGAGGTATAGGTGGTTGTCGGAGGTGTGGAGGAAGATCTGAGGAATCTATAGACGACGTCCAGGGCACTGCTCTGTTGTGATGGATCGTTCTGTCATTGGAGCAGCTCCGGTGAGCCATAAGACGTCAAGGCTGAAGCAGCACAAGACAGACATCGTCAATCTCAAGTGGGATTCTAATAGCATCTCCAATAGATGATGGAAAATGGATGTAAAATTAACATCACCAAAAACCACCTAACTACAACAGATGAGGTAAAAATTGTTGACCCTGAACTTAACTGTCGAAACTGAAATTAACTGTGGAATCTGAATGCTACCGTCGAAAATGAACGCAATGGTAGCACAGAGACACTTGACATGTAGTTTAGGGAGGGCCTGCAGTTCATCTTCAACCTGCACACCCCTGAGACGCCTGCCACCACCGGCTGAACCGCCGGCCCCAGTGCCGCCTCGCCGCCTCGAAACAACTCGCCACCGCCGCCCCGGCCAGCCATCTAGGCCCCCTGCCCCTCCCCCCACCCTAAACCCTAAGATAGATAGTGGGGTACCTCTTCGGCAAGCCCCCGTCCCCGCTGCGGGTGGTTCTTCCTTAACTCCGACGAGCCCCCCCCCAACCCCTAAAAATCGACTGACCCAAAAGTCGATTCAGTCGACTGAAGTGTGGCTTAATCGGAGTAGAGCAGCAGCACGAGCTATGGGGAGATCAGCAGCAGCAGCAGCGCGAGCGAGCGAGCGAGAGCCAGAGTAGCAGCAGCAGCGGCGCGAGCGAGCGAGCGAGAGCCGGAGCAGCAGCAGCAGCGCGAGCGAGCGAGCGAGAGCCGGAGCGCAGCAGCAGATCCGGCTGGTATGGACGCCGCCGCCGAAGGGGCCTCGCACTGGGTGAGAGCCGCCGTGGAGATGTCACCCGCGGCGCCGGCTTCAAGGTAGCCGCTCCATGGCGGTGCGGGATGGAGCACCGTCGGCGCCGGGAGGTCAAGTTAAGGAGAACATGCGATGCGATGAGTGTACAACCTCTTTGGTGGCGCCGAGTAGGCCTCAGCTTCGTCCGAGGAGTCGGTGAGGATGTTGCGGTTATGGTGGAGCAGGTTAAGGCGGTGATGTGGGGATGAAGCAGTCGCGATAGACGAGGCGATCATCGGAGCAGCTCTTTGGAGGTGGAGGACGGGGCGGCTGAAGCGACGGGACGGCGAGATGGACGACGGATCCTCATCCGGGGAGGTGGACGAGGGACGTCGAGCTGTTGCGGTGGACGACGTCGTCGGGGAAGAGGCTCCGGCTGGGCAGCGGTGACGTGGCAGACGGAGGAGGGTGGGGTTGCGTGGCTGGAGCGGAGAGGTTATGGCGGCCTGGGATTTCGAATGGCGAAAAGGGGGCGATGGGAGGGGGTGAAGCATGACTTAGGGACGCGCTTGTCCAAAATGTAGGGTGTGTTACAAAAGTACCCCCCACCGATTTGAACTAGCGGCCCTTTCGGCTCAGGGTTAGAAGGGGGATTTCGCGTGTCGGGATTTGGCAGCTGGAGGGAGTTTTCGCGTGTGTTGTTATTTCGGGATAGCAAGGCGCGGTTTGTGAAGGCGCCAGTTTTGGGAGCACAATATCTGAATTTTCGGGATATAACAAGACGCGGGTTGAATTTTAGGGACAAGCCTAACATGTAGTAATATTGTACTTGTACGTACCAAATCAATTTGCACTTCCCTCAACCAAAAAGAAAACAAAAAAAATAAAACTATTCACACCACACAAAGAGAGAGTCTTGCCCCATTTTACTATACAAATGCTATACAAAGCTACTGCCTCCTTCCATCTATATAGGGCCTACTGCGTTTTTCGATGCTAACTTTGACCAAATATTAGAGCAATGATATATGACATGCAACTTACACAAAGCACACCGTTAACTTCATCTGCGAAAGGTTCTTTCAATGATATGATTTTCACATTGTGCATGTCATATACTATTAATCTTGTCAATAGTCAAAGGCGGTCTTACAAATCTCATTATTCCCTATATAGATGGAAGGAGGGAGTACGAATCCATGTTATGTCCGATTAATTTTTTTTGCTTTGTTGTATAATGCATGTAACCTACTCATACCAACATTTTAGTGCATTCCAAATGTCTATACTACCGCTGCAATTCGAACTAAATTTGAATTCGTTTCTCTATTTCAATAAGAATCTACAATCATGATTGTTGCCAACTTCAACCATCATAGTTTCCTAGCTATCCGCCAGATATAAATCGGACGGCCTATAATGCAGGATGGCAGGTACACCATCATCAAAAACTCCGTTTTTTATAAGAGTAGAGATAAAATATATTAAATGTAGTATAACATGTTCATAAACACACCATGTGTATCACCGTCATATATATTCACACATATGTCGGTTTAAAACACTATGATAAATTCTTCAAATATCCGAATTCGCTTTTTATAATGAAGTATATATGATCTCTATTCGTCTTTTACACCCACACAACCCTCTTATCTTTGTAGCTAGTGCTAACTTTCTCTTGTGCATGCACACGCCCGCATCCCTCTCACCCTCCCTCAGCATTCTCTAGCTCCATCGCACAAATTCGTCCTTTCACTTTAGGTCGTTCACCCACGGTGTGTGTAGGCCCCCAGCTCCTTCTTTACGGCACACATCGATCGATATGCCTCTCTAGCCAGGTGTGCCTAGCACAAACACAAGCTTCCCCTCTTCTCTTGTCACCGTCCATGCCTCACTTCCACCACTCTTTTCATCATTCTCGTACTCGCACACTCCTCCTCGCTCGATATAGTATGCCTCTCGTACCACCTCCTACATGCATCCCTCTATCTCTATCCTTCTCCTCGTGCCTCGTTTGCTTCTAACACACACATGCATGTATTCCGATCGATCTCCCAACATATACCTGGATCGACTTTAACTACCCCCCCCCATCGATCGACGTACCTCACAAGTTATGTCTCTCCTTTCTCTAACAAAGGGCGATTGATCTTCCTATGTAGTTATGTATGCTTACCACAGCCACATCCTCCCCCCTCATCATTCATGCATGCCTCCTGACCCGTCTCTCACACGCATGTGCACAGACAACAAGCAGCCATCTCCTCTCTTATTGATATTGCGGGCGTGCCCTCCATTTGTCTAGCTAGCCTATCCCACCATTTGTTAGAAGCAACTCCACTACCACCCCCTCCAACACTCTAGCTCTGTCTCTCTCCCAACCTTATTCCTCTCATGCACATATGCATGGATGCCGATCGATCTCCCTTAATACATGAGGCAGATCGATCTCCTTAATACATGAGGTAGGCCTCTCTCCTCCTCCACACATATACCAGCCATTGTACCTCTATAGTTAATTGGGCCTCCCTCTTCCCCCACCACACACTGATAGTCGAACGCTGCAGGTAGGTATCCATGCCACAGAGATAAACTACACATGTCCCCTCTCACGTTCTAGTAGGCTAGCCACTCTATATCTTTGACGTGGGCACACACAAATTCGATGGCACTCTTTATCGATCGCGCGCACACACACACACATCATCCTTCTTTTCGATTCTATGGACACCTCAAGCCGGTGATACCTCCACTCTCTTCTTGTGGATTGCCCCCTCTATATATATGTTATATCCAGGACTCTATTTCACACACATTACATATGTTACATTTTTTGATTGAACCCCCCCCCCAAAATACTCTCAAGAACCCACACACTATATCTCTCTAGGTTTGTATCTCTCTCACACAACCCCACGTAGGTGGTGTACGTATACAAGAAGAGAATAGGTGCACCGTGCACGTACTCACGCTTCGTGCCCAGCCACACCCGCGCGGGTACACGGTGGAGCTCATTTCTTTATGAAATGGCAGCCCACGTGCTAATTTGAACGCCTATAGCGGTTGTTTACCTAGGGAGGTCGTGTACCACACCTGCACGAAACAAAGTTCGACTTGACGCATTGCCGCGTTATTTTTAAATAAAGTTATAGCGCTCAATGGCACGTACACAGAATACAAAACGATTTTTATGGAGAAAAAGGTAGTCCGCTCACTATATACAATGGAGCCTTGCGTGCCTGGTTGGTCGCTCTTCAGAGTATCTCACACAAGGCTGCGGTGGCCTCTCTCTCACTCACCATTGGTCACTGATCCGACCGCATCCCGTCCGCCGGTGGAAAGGGAGTGTTGTGGCCTCTCTCTCTCTCTCTCTCACCGTTCGTAACTGATCCGGCCACATCCCGTCCGCCGGGGAAAAGGGAGGAAGTGCATCGTTTCTCCGTTTGACGGCGCCGAGGCAGCACGTCCCAATCTGCGGTACACGTCGTTCTCTCTGACCAAGCTCCGACACGGCAGGGCCTACACCACCTGCTCGCAAATTCCGCCCGCCGCCGCTCAACTAGTTACATCTCGACGACCTCTAGGTATCCCCTCCGGCCTTGCTCCACTGTCTGTCTTCCCACGTCGCTGCATGTGGATCTTCCATAGTTCTCTGCCCAAAACGTAGCTCGTCCAGCGTACTTTCCATATTGCATTCTTGTCCTCACACCGTTTTAGACAAACACAACTGTGTTGTTATCTTCCCTTAGGGCAAGGAATATGCTTCGTTTTTGTCGTCGCATGTGTCATCAACTGTTATTGGCCAGTAATTGTTTCCTTTCTACCTCTTTTTTGCAAACAGGGCTATCCATTTCACATCGTTGCTATTGCGACCTTTTGGTGAACTGTACAAATCACTTTTTTCTTAAGAGTGTTTTGTGCAGTTGATCGGAATGTTGCATGCTCCAGACAGCTACTTTTTTTCCCAACATGCCTTGTTGATTTAGACAGAGCTGGGGGGACGTTGTTGCCAATGAAAGCATGGATCAATTTTAATTCAACACATTCTCACAACTCTGTCTTCAGTTGTGATGTAATTATTAGCTCTGATCTGCTAATCATTGACATGCATTAGCAAGGAAGTTAGTTTTTTATTGTTTCCGAAAGAGCATCGATGGCAAGACACGTGAAACAGAAGCTGAAAGCTCACACCATTGTACAATTTCATGTCTCGCTGGAAAATTATTTGTATAGTACGACAATTTTGTAAACAAATGATGGAAGCTTGATAGCATTTCCAGAAGCCTCTTCATCATCCGTATCCATGTGCCATGCACAAAATTATACTCCGTCGTTCCTAAATATTTGTCTTTTTACAAATTTCAAACGGGCATATTTTAGAGTGTAGATTCACTCATTTTGCTTCGTATGTGTACTCCCTCCGTTCCTAAATATTCTATTCGTTTTTCTAGAGATTTTCAACAAGTGACTACATACGGAGAAAAATGAGAGAATCTACACTCTAAAATATGTATATACATCCGTATGTGCCAGTCCATTTGAAATCTCTAAAAAGACAAATATTTGAGTAGTCACTCGTTGAAATCTCTAGAAACACAAATATACTCCAGAGTATATTTAAGAACCGAGGGGGTAGTGCACAACCGCATGGGAGACTCAGCCCGGTCATTGCGCCACATTAATAGTGAGTAATGAGCAGTCACATAGTAAGCCCCACCTTTCCCACTGTAAGTTGCTCTAAATAAGCAACCATCAATACGCTCTTCTTTGAATCCGCTCATACTACTCCATCTATCACTGTTTATACAGCGCGCTTCAGAAAAAAGAAAAAAGATCTGTGGGACCAAGGAGACTAGCGATCGGCCTGAAAAGTAGCATTGGTAGTTATAGCACGGTGTCTATTACTAGTAGAGGGAATAATGCGTACACACATGCATGCAGTGCTTCCACCCGGGTACACACATGCATGCACTTACTCCATTCCGTAGTTACATGGAGAGAAAATTGTGGACTTGATTGTGGTTACCACGCCCTAATTAATTGAGCATTAAACCAAACGCGTCTAAAGTCTCTCTGGTGGTGGAAATGCATTGAGAGAAATGCATCATAATGAAGTACGCGTATGGCCAGTCGGTCAACGCACCTCCTCTTGGCATATCACTGACATGTGGGACAGGAGTGTGAGCAAGCCGATCTCAATTGACGGCAAAGAGCCAACCCGCCGTTCCTTGAGAGAGACGAGGAGCGAGAACACATAGACGGGTTCGAATGGAGGCCAATATATATTCGAGCATGGTTGGTTGATCGATATCATTCATTACATGTTGATGTTGGGCTGTCGTTTTCCGCCCTTCTTCGGAATAAACATGTACTTTATCAGAGATAAAAAGAAATAAGAGTACAAACGCTCCACCATGCGGTTCTAGTAGTAGTACTACTCGTACTACTGCGCTTGGCTCTTCGCCTCTTTGTGAAGTCGAACAATGATGGTACTCCGCATGTTGGGTACTACAGTGTATGCCTTTGACAATCTGACACCGAATGGACTGATGCATGTCCACCGAGGGTAGGTTGCATTAGTCAAAAGGCGTAAGCGAGCTTCACCTTGTCCTACAAGCTTCTCCTCGTTCTGCGAGTTGACGGGACACACCAAAAAGTAGTGCTAGTCCATACTCCCTCCTTTCCGGTTAATATGGATCAATCCTTTTTGCGGGTAAATGAGAGAGCTTTATTCATATATAAGCATTCTTAGGACGATAAGCCAAGACACTGGTCACTAGGAAGCGAGGTACCCCGCAAAAAAAGAAGTAGGAAGCGAGGTGTTTCATCAAGCCAGCTCTCGGCCACATTCAAAGTGCAGCAAGCACGGTTCGCACGAAGATGCGCCGCAAGGTTTGCTGACCTGTTTACATGCTGAATAAGAAAAAAATAGGAAATATTACCAAGCACTACTATTTGTAACAGGATATGAGCCAGAATTAAGCGAGAATTATGGCAAGTGTTCCATGCAATCAACTTCCATTATCACATGGGAGAACCCTCGAAGATAACCAAATGTGTTGAAGATTGCTTTATCACATTTTAAAATTATAATAAGAGTGCAGACGCTCCTCCATCCGGTTCCCAGTACTAGTATAGACTATATTAGTAAACTTTGCGCTTGGCTGTTCGCCTATTCGGGAAGTCGAACAATAGTAGCACTAGTAGTATATGACGCATGGTGGGTGTGGTGCGCCATTACTATGTCAACTAGTAATGGCGCACCACTCCCACGATGCGCCATTAGTAGTTTTGAAAAAATTAAAAAAAAATTACTAATGGCGCACCGTGGGATGTGGTGTGCCATTAGTATTTGCACACTAATGGCGCACCAACACATGGTGCGCCATTAGTATTTAGTAATGGTGCACCACATGTACAGTGCGCCATTAGTGTCCATCCTATCTATAGCCCTTTTCCTAGTAGTGAGGGACGCTCTTTCGGCCGGCGCGCCGCTGCAATGCCGGTGCCAGTGAGAGGTCGCGTCTGCTCTCGCCGGGCATGAATGCGGCACTGATCGTTAAGGGCGGGAAGCACGCGCGGGTGATGAAGAGGGTTCGGGTTGGTCAGGACCGGCCGTGGCAGCGGTCCAGACGTGCGCAAACAAGAGATGATGTATGTTAATATTGTTGCATATATAATTAACAACGTGAATAATGTACCAGTTGGACAAATATGATTGGAGATGGAGATGGAAATGGAATTTTACGTAAACACGGATATGCATGTCTATGTCTATGTGTGTGTGTGCGACGACTCTCGCGACCTGGAAGCGGGGGCGTGTTTTTGATTGAGTTTTCTTTCTTGGTACGTTAGAAAAACAGTTTGTCCAATTCACATCTAGATGTTATTTAAGGATATCACATCTAAGCTCCCACAAGTATATAATGTAGCAACAAGAACCAAAAAAACAAGGACAAAAAAATAGACCACAAACTATCGATGCTCATGATCGCGCCTCATGGTTGCGTCGGCTGGTGAAGCTTATCGATTTTCAATGAAAAACAAGATGTCTTCCATCAGTGCTCTTTCCTTGTTACGCACAAAGATGATATCCTTCGTCAGTTCACCTTGGTTGCGTTGGAGACGTAGTTATCTTTCACGTTGGTGCAATTTTATCACACAATTGGCTATGAACCAAATGTTTCCTCGAAGAAAGATCAACGTTGGTACTAAGAGCATAAGTTTTGTATTGATTTCTAAGCCTTCTCACAACTTTGTCTCCAGCTCCCCTGTAATTTTATTTGTCCAGCTATTAACTCTGATTTAAAAAATGATGTGGACTAAAAACCCTTATGGACGTAGTAGCCCTCCATTTTTATTTACTCCGCATATTAGATTTGACTGAAGTCAAACTTTGTAATACTCTCAAACCTTTCCAATAATTGAAATTAAAATTCTTTATTTGTACACACTCTCACACGTTTCTGATAATTTGGCGCATGTGTGGTCGTTCACTTAAGGGAGGGTAGTGTACCACACGTGAAGGACAGGAAGTGCGACCAGGACGCGTGGGCGTGGATTGTTAGTTCATCGAAAGTAGTACTCCCTCTGTACGTTAAATAAAGAGTTTCGTTTCGTACTTACACAATTTAAAATGATTGTTATGGAGAGAATAAGAAAACCACTCCACTATATATTAGTCGTATACACACGAGAGTACTATATGGATGCAGCTTCATTGACTTAGTGCACCTGCCTTTGGGTTTATGACAGGTGGGCCCAAAATGTGGCTGGCTCACCTGTCATACAGCCAAAAGCAGATGGAGTGAAGGCACCGGAGCTCAGTCCGTACTACATTAGTATATATATAAGCGGGAGCCTCTGCGCTTGTTTTCTAGGTTTTGCACTCTCCACACGCTCGCCGCAATACATATATGTTACACACTGGAGGCTCAGCGTTCATTTGCTAGGGTTTGCTATATTCACAGTCTGTCACCCTCTCTTCACTAGATCTAAACAAGATTGCGTTGGCCTCTTGTCTCTCTCCCCCCTCACAGTTGGTGAAGGAGGCATCCGTATCCCGTCGCATCGGGAATGGGAGGAGGTGCAGCGTTAACTTTATCGCCTTCGGCGAGGGAGGCAATCCACTGCTGGGTGCGTTGTTCTCTTTCACCCAGCGCCTGTGCGGGAGGGCCACCGACCCCTTCTTTCTGCTGTCGTACGTAGTGTGGGCATATCCGGCCTCCCGCCGCATGCCTTGCCACATCCTGACGACCCTAAGGTATAAGTTTCTTTGAAACCGTCGTTGCTCTAGCTGCATGTGGATCTTTTTCGATCTGTAGTCGAATCTAGGTCTTGGTTCAAAGAGGAAAGAAAGGTGCGGTGGGGTGGAGCATGAATCTAGGACATGGTTCAATGAGGAAAGGAGGGAGGAAAAGTAGTATAGACTGGCTATCTAGACGCTTTGTTGGTCGAAAAGGGAAAAAGGGGGTAACCCAGTACACACATCTGTAAGGAACCGATCTCTTTGTTGAAAAGGGAAAGAAACTATGGGGGGGTCGGGTAGTTTGTGCAGGACTAGATTTGCTACCCTCACATAGGAAAAAAGTTCAAAGAGAACAAATATGGGACCAACACAGATATGCTGCTTGGCTACATACTCTGCATCACCCATTTATACGTGTGGACGCACATGGTGCTAGCATATCCCATACAGCTATTTTGCTATTGTTAATCTAAGGGCCTGTTTGGTTCCAAATAAGTCACCAACTTATAAGTCGAAAAGTGAAAAAAGTGACTTATTTTGCCAAACAGACCCGACTTATAAGTCACCCCAACTTATAAGTCATAAGTTGCTCCACCCCAACTTAAAACTTATAAGTCACCCCCTTTTACGTGTGTCCCACCACCTGCATGATGTTGATTGGTGTGGGAAGGTGTGTCAGATGACTTATAAGTCAGGTGACAACCAAACAGGCGTAACTTATAAGTCACTGGTTTTAAGTCACCTGATTTATAAGTCAGGTGACTTATTGGAACCAAAGAGGCCCTAAGAATGCCGCCGGAAAATTGAAGCAATGCCACTGTTAAAAGTAAATTACATTTTTTAATGAATGTTGTTTCAAGAGAGTGTCTCTGTTAATATGAATCAATGCTACCGTTTTAGAAAAGCTACTATCCTACTTTGTTTTCCATCCAAGATAAGTTAGATGCTTCTTTCTGTCACCGTTTGTTTCATCCTCCTTTATCGGCAAGTAATTGTTTCCTTTTTTGTCTCTATTAAAACAGGGGTATCGATTCAACTTGTTGCTATTGCGACATTTTACTTCGCTACTCGAAACACTTATGTTTTAAGAGTGTTTTGTGTAGTTCCACTTGAATGTCACACCGGTGAGTTTGCTTAATTTTGGTGGAACTGCACAAAAGGAGATCGAGATTAGTTTCCATTGTTCCTATCGAGTTGTTTCAAATCTTGGTCTCTACTACATGATATCTATTCAACTTGTTGCTATTGCGACATTTTTCTTTGCTACGCGAAACACTTTGCTTGATTTCAGTGCAACTGCATAAAATGAGATTGGATTTCCTATTCGTGTTAGCAGATTCGTATTTTATCCTGGTGTTCTCATGAAAGGTCAACAGGCCTTCATCCACATGATTGTGCAGTGTGTTTTGAGATGTTGTGCTACTTGTATTGGTATTGTTTTAAATAAATGTTGAATTGAAGCTATTGTATTGTTGTCTTTTCCCATTAAGTAGTGAACAAAAATGGGACCAACCCAGACATGATGCTTGTTGCTTTATTACAACAAACTCTGCATCACCCCTTTATAAGTAGATGGAAGCACATATTGTTGTTGCGCCCACTCTCCCATGGAACTGTTTATGCTTTTTGTTAATCTAATGTCGCTGGTAAAATTAAGCAATGCCACTCTCAGAATTAATTAACTACTGAATCTTAGTTCAAAACTGCAACACTTGTTAGGAATGGTACTATCCTACTTTGTAGTTCTTTCTACATGTTTAACCAAGGTATTGTTAAGATAATGTCTCTTTAAAAATGAATCAGTTGCATTGTTTTAGGAATGGTACTTTTCTGCTTTGTCGTTCTTTATACATGTTGAACCAAGGCATTGTTAAGATAATGTCTCGGTCAATATGAATGAATCACACTGATGGAGAATTGCTCCTCTCCTTCTTTGTTTCCCATTAAGACAAGTCATCAACCGTTATTTCTCAGTAATTGTTTCCCTTATACCTATTGTTGCTTACAGGGATATCAAAATTAAGGCTCGGTTTTATTCCGACTTCGATTTTAGTTGAACTGCACAAAAGGAGCCAATGTGTCCAAGGCAAACTGTTGCGTTACTCGGTCCAGTTGGTCGTTCCACTTTGCAGAAAGAAGCAGTCACCTGATGCGGTACATTACAGAAGGAATGACCGAGAAGCTTTACAGAGTATTATTAGACATCGGTGACATGACTAGTCTGCAGAGACCATTGGCAATTTAACAACACGTGGAGTGCCCTAGGCAAAAAGTGCCCAAACAAGTACAAGAAGCTAAGACAGGACATGATCATAGGCATTACATATTTTGAATGGGAAAAGCTTGTCAAAGTTTAATCATTGATGTTAGCAAGAAGACGTTAGTTTAATATATTGGAATTGGAAAACCTTGTCAAAATTTGCTCATTGATGTTAGCCAAAAGACATGCATTTGATATTTTTGAGTGGGACGCCCTTGCTATGAGCAGCGTCGAGTGTTTTTTCCTATTCATGTGTTCAGTTTAGAAGTAAATAGTTACTCTGCTGAGATATTCCTGTGTTAAGAGTTTGTTCTGAATATTGTCTATGTAATGCCAGGCCTTGTGTTTGATTGCAAAGTTGAGCTTGGAATGTTGTGGCATGCGGCATCACGAGCTGTTCACCGTGCCTCCTGAGAATAATGCTTCGTATTGTTTTGCATGTCGATCTAATGCCAGTGATTTGCTTGTTAAGAAGATCATCCTCTTCTGTTGTTTCCGTGCGTAAGAAGTTCATCGTCTGATGTTTCATTCATAGCCTATATGACATGTCGGGTAGGTTAGGCATGAAACCATATGATCTTCCAACCAACTCATGATATTAGGCCATGATTGGATCGTCGTTTTCCAACCAAAACCGCTTGTAAAACTGACGCTTGTAAATTAAAGCAGATGGTCTCGGGCGAAGGCGCTTGGTTGGTCGATTTCGACTAGTAAAATATCGGAAGTACTTCACACACGATAAAAACAGTGAATGACACTCGGACGATTGCTAATCCAGCCGTTAGCTGCTGTTTCAGCCTTGCCCATGGATGGCATGATACACACGTCGTGCATGTATCGTCTGGTAATGTCGTCCATATAGCAATGCTCGTAAAATATACACTGGTCTCTCAAATTACACGCGTAACCCGCCGGTTTACTTACAGACCTTGGGCCTTCCGATGACGAGTAAATTACACTTGTATGTTAATATAGATTTGAAATAAACCAGAGCTCCCAAGCGCGGCCTTACCGTTTCATGTCGTCTCAGTTTCTCGAAGGTGCTCATAGGAGTCCGATGATCCTGGCTTCCTGAATGAGCAGCGGGTGCTGTATCAGACCTCCGTAGGGCCCGCGAGGCCCTCTCCATTGTCGTTCAAGTTGTTGCGCTCGCCGTGGCGCCGGGCATTGTTAACATGGTCAACGAACATGAGGATTTAGGAGATGACTTTATTTTGACTGGATGACACTAGGGACCCACTAGGGCCATAGCCGTACGTACGCAAGTGCCTCCTTATTATGTACGACTATATTTTTTTTGTTTCTCCTGGTTTCCTAACATCACGGTCCCGCACCATTGTCAACCTATGTAGTCAACATAAACGAGAGAGTTGCACAAGGTGCGGCCGACAGCTGGGACCAAGCAGCTCGAGCAGTATTTGTGTTTTTGAGGCATGAGCACTGCAGAGTTTTTCTTGGCGATGATTTCGTTGTTGTTCAGAGGAGAGCAGAGTATTAACTGGGCGGGCTGTGGCCCGTCTAGCCCAGGCCAGATATCCAGCCCAGATACTACTTTTTTCAAGATGAAAATGGCTAGCCCAGCTATACGTATTTTTGAGGAATACCCAGGCAAGGTCAACTTGTTATTCTCCGCCCCGCTGTGGTGCAAATCTTTCCTAGGAGGGATGCATTAGGCTTAACAGGAAAATGGGCTTTAAAAATATTAAATGAGATGTAATTATAAAAACTGGGCAGTAACTATAAAAAATGCACCAAACACGAAATTAGTTTATAAAATATTATTTATGGATTTTGAAAATCTTAAATTTTCATTGTTGCGCGCGCAATGTTTTGTTGGATTTTTATGTAATACAAATTTATATTTAATCTGAATAGAAATTTCGGGATAAAAATATTTCGGATCCCATCAAAATGTGGGAAATTTTATTGAATTCTGTCTTTAATGGTTGGTTGAAATTATTAATCGTTGTCCTAGCTAGAAAATGGGTTGTACTTTTAACAAACTGTAAATGGGCTGTTGTAAATTCCATTAGAATTCAAAAATGGGTTGTACATTCTTACAAAACGCAAATGGGCTATAAGTTCTCTGCCACACACTTGTGGGGCTACTAAGTGACGCGTCCCCTAAAAAAAATAAGTTGACGTGTATGCAAGGCTTTGTCAACTTATTATAGTCAACACACGGTTCTAGCAGCAGTGGCCGTTGGATGTCTATCCAACGGATGTCGTGCTTCTTCTTCAATCTCGGATATTCTTAGCTTCGGCCGCCCAAAAAATGATTCCTCCCCCTGACATCTGGGGTGCAACATTTTGGAGGCTGACCTGTGGGCCTACTAATTTGGAGCGTACAAAGGACTTTGTCAACTTTATCAATATAAACGATTCTAGCTTCAGTGACCGTACGATGTCCATCCAACGGCCGTAGTGCTTCTTCAACCTCTGGTCTTCTTGGTCCAGCCGCCCAAAGCAGCGCCGGTCGTGTCGCCTGCTCCTGCCTCCCGTGGCCGGCTGTGCTGCCGCGGAGGCCTCACCGCCCCCATACTACTCCCACCGCTGGCCAGGCCATCCCTCCACTCACCCACACCCCCTGTTATTCTGCGGCGACGGCAGCCTCACACCGCAGCCGAACCAGTGAACCCTCGTACTACTCTTCGTGCGGGCTTCCACTGATGCGTCTTCCCCGGCTCCGCGTCGTCCCCTTCCTAGGCGTCGCCGTCGTCCACCGCCCTGGTGCTCTCGGCGCGGAGTGGTCAACATGGTCAACGACCGACTTCCATCGGAAGAGTATTGTACGTGGAGAGGCTGACAGCTCGGTCCATGGCGGCTGCAAGGAAGTGCCTCCTTATTACACGCAAAATAATTATTCCTCCACCTGACAGCAGGGACCCACCGGACGGGCCACCTTATTTTGTGAAAAAAATGTTTCCCCCCTGACTGCTAGTACCCACCGGACGGGCCACCGTATTTCGTGAAAAAAACGTTCCCCTCGCTGTCAGCTCGGACCCACCGGAAGTGCCTCTTTATTACGCACAAAAAAATGAATACTCCCCTTGCTAGTTGGGACTCACCTTGGTGGGAAGGTGACTTGTGGGCCTACTAAGTTGACGGGGATGTAGGGCTTTGTCAACTTAGTCAATATAAACGATTCTAGCTCTAGTGACCGTACGATGTCCATCCAACGGCCGTAGTGCTTCTTTAACCTCTGCTCTTCTTGCTCCAGCCGCCCACAGTAGCGCCGGTCGTGCCGCTTGCTCCTGCCTCCCGTGGTCGGCTGTGCTGCCGCGGAGGCCTCACCACCTCCATACTACTCCCACCGCTGGCCAGGCCATCCCTCCACTCCACTCACCCACACCCCCTATTATTCTGCGGCGACGGCAGCGCAGCCGAACCAATGAACCCTCGTACTCCCCTCCGCGTGGAATGCAATGTCGCGTCTTCCCCAGCTCCGCGTCGTACCCTTCCTAGGCCTCGCCGTCCTCCACCGTCGTGGCGCTCTCGGCGCGGCGTGGTCAATGTGGTCAATGACCGAATTCCATCGGAAGAATACTGTACGTGAAGAGGCTGACAGCTGGGCCACGGCAGCCGCAAGGAAGTGCCTCCTTATTATGTGGAAAATAATTATACCTCCACCTGACAGCAGGGACCCACTGGACGGGCCGCCAGTATTTCACGAAAAAAACGTTTGCCCCAGACTGCTGGGACCCACCCGACGGGCCACCGTATTTCGCGAAAAAAACGTTCCCCCTGCTGTGAGCTCGGACCCACCGGAAGTGCCTCCTTATAAAGCACAAAAAAATGAATACCCCCCTGCTAGCTGGGACCCACCTTGGTGGGAGGCTGACTTGTGGGCCTACTAAGTTGACGGGGACAAAGGGCTTTGTCAACTTAGTCAATATAAACGATTCTAGCTCCAGTGACCGTACAATGTCCATCCAACGGCCGTAGTGCTTCTTCAACCTCTGGTCTTCTTGCTGCAGCCACCCAAAGCAGCGTCGGTCGTGCCGCATGCTCCTGCTTCCCATGGTCAGATGTGCTGCCGCGGAGACCTCACCGGCCCCTACTATTCCCACCGCTAGCCAGGCCCTGTGGCGACGGTAGCCTCACACCGCAGCCGAACCAGTGAACCCTCGTACTGCTCTCCGCGCGGGCTTCCACTGCCGTGTCTTCCCCGGCTCCCCGTCGTCCCCTTCCTAGGCCTCGCCGACGTCCACCGCCCTGGTGCTCTCGGCGCTGCTTGGTCAACATGATCAAGGAATGACTTCCATCGGACGTGGACTTTATGTGGAGGGGCTGACAGCTGGGTCCACAGCCGCAGCAAGGAAGTGCCTCCTTATTACGCGGAAAATAATTATTCCTCCACCTGATAGCGGGGACCCACCGGACGGGCCACAGTATTTAATGAAAAAAACGTTTCCCCCCTGACTGCTGGGACCCACCAGCTGCACCTTCGCACGCAAGGAAGTGCGTCCGAGCAAAAAAAAACAATTCACCCCCTGACTGCGGGGACCCACCAGCTACACCTTCGCACGCAAGGAAGTGCATCCGGGTAAAAAAAAACGATTCGCCCCCCTGACTGCTCGGACCCACCAGCTACATCTTCGCACGCAAGGAAGTGCGTCCGGGCAAAAAAAATGATTCACCCCCCTGACTGCTGGGACCCACCAGCTACATCTTCGCAGGCAAGGAAGTGCCTGACAGCCGGGACCCACCTGGTCGAAGCATACGTACCGTTGTCATTCTGGTCGCGAACGTGTACGTACATATATACTGGTGGATGTAGAGGCGCGCATGTGTCGTAGTAGAGGCGCGCACGTAGCATGTACACGTACGTACAGCGGCGAGGGTGCAAGAAAGAAAATATGGCCACGTACGTACATACGGGCAGGGTCTCTAACGCCTATCGCGCATACGTACATGGCTGGGTCGGAACGGAGCAACAACGTCGTCGTCGTGTTCATGGGGAGCCAACCGGCTGGGTCGGAACGGAATGCGTGGTCGTGTTCATCGGGAGGGCTTGGACGGAACAGGCGATGGAAACGAGGCCTGGCGTACCGCACAACGGAGGAAACGGCCTTGTGTTCGACCGGCCACGTTCGAAACGGGGTCCTGTTGATCGGGAGGGGCCTCGCGTACCGCAAAATGGAGGAAACAGACCTCCTACGGTCGAAACGGGGGTCCTGTTGATCGGGAGGGGTGTGGCGTACCGTAAAACGGACGAAACGGACTTGTGTTGGAGCGCTACGGTCAAAACGGGGGGGAGGGGTGTGGCGTACTGCAAAACGGGACTCCACGGGATACTGTTCATCTCCACCATCGACCTCCTCTAGCCTCCACGGGCTCCTGTTCATCCAGCCTCCACCGCGCGCTACTCCACCGGCTACTGTTCAACCACCCCTCTACGGGCACCCCTCCACCGTCTACTGTTCATCCAGCCCTCCACACCACGGGGTCCTGTTCAACCACCCCTCCACGGCCACCCCTCCACCGTCTACTGTTCATCCAGCCCTCCACACCACGGGTTCCTGTTCATCCAGAGGCAACGCCACCACTCACTGTTCATCCAACCCGCCTCCCCCCTCGCAACGCTCACAGTTCATCCCAGAGGCAGCATCGATCGGCTTCAGTTAGCAGCAGTAGCGAAGGAATCGCTCCATCGGGTTCAGTTAACAGCCATCGATCGATCGCTCGGGTTTAGTAACGCGTAGCCTACAGTGCAATCGCTCGGGTTCAGTTAGAGCCCAACGCCTCGCTCAGGTTCAGTTAGAGCTAACGCCTCGCACACACGCGCGTACATACGAGAGAAACGCGCATCGCTCTGCCCCCAACCTCCCACTGTAACCGGCAACTCCCCGAAATTTTCCTCCCCTCGCTTCTACCACGGTTTTTTCCGTCATGGATGGCCCAAAGAATGTCATGCAGCTGCGTCTCTGGCCCGCCCTGGACGAAAAGCCCATTTTCTGTCATGATTTTTTGTCATAGAAGTAGGAGCCCACCACATCTATGATGATACCGGGTTTTGTCGCACTTATCGTCATAGAAGTGTCATATGTATGACAGAAAAAAAATTCGTTCGGCCCAAAATGTCACTGATGTGTCTTTTTTTTGTAGTGTTGGGCCCTCTTAATGGAGGTAAAACCCTACTCGTGCTTGATTCTATTTGATGGTATAGGGGTTACAAGAGTTGATCTACCTCGAGATCGATTCGGCTAACCCTAGATAGCTAGCCTAGCAATGTTGTGATCCTGCCTCTGATCTACCCTCCGGTTTATATAAACATCGGAGAGGCTTAGGGTTGTACAGAGTCGGTTTTACAGAAAGGAATAACATATCCGAACACCTATACTTGCCATCCACGCATATGGGAGTCCCCATCGGACACGAGAGATAATATTCTGTCTTGTATCTTGACGGCCCATCAGTCCGTCCCACATCAATAGACCGGACGCCCGAGGACCCCCTAGTCCAGGACTCCCACAGTAGCCCCTGACCCAGTCTTCAATGATTATATATTCGGTGCTCAGATTGTCTTTGGCATTGCAAGGCGGGTTCCTTGAATAATACACATCAGCTTTCCTCTGTAAAAGAACTGTATCTGGCTTCTCATAATAAACACAACCCTTAGCCGCGAAGGCAGGATATAAAAAAATAAGAACAGTATCTTTTACTGACAACTTTTTTGATGAAGCGTCAGACTTGACCCTTCGGCTTTTAAAACCATTTTCACACCCCGCGCTCCGTGTTTTGAGGCCTCGCCTCATTGGCATGTCCTGTCAAAACAGAGATCGTGCCCACTAAATATGGGATTGCACATCAATGGTATTTGAGTAATCCAACCGACCGCGGCGCATACCCACATTGGGAACAGGCGAGGTTTTAAGGCTAGGGGCAGGCGCTTGGCATTCACGACCTACATAAGTGGATAGAGATCCATCTTTTCCACCCCACGCCTTCCTCCTTCCTAAGCCTACCCGTCTCCGAGCTCTAGCGCCCAAGCTTCGATCTTCCCCACTGCCACCAACCTCTCCAACCATGTCCGGATCCGGATCTCAAGGAAAGTGGGTGGCCTCCTCCGTGACGGCAAAGGACATCAAGGAGCTCCGGGAGGCGGGGTACCTGGGTGCGGACATTGCACACCGGATCCCGGCCAAGAAGTAGGTTATTCCCACTCCGGAGCCCGGCGAAAGGGTGGTATTTATCTCCCACTTCCTCCGCGGACTAGGGTTTCCACTTCAACCTTTTGTCCGCGGCCTCATGTTCTATTACGGGCTAGATTTTCATGATCTAGCCCCAAACTCCTTCCTCCATATCTCGGTGTTTATCATCGTGTGCGAGGCGCTCCTCCGCATCCCCCCCCCCACTTCGGCTTATGGCTCAAAGTCTTCAACGTGAAGCCAAAGGTGGTTGACGGGTAGCACGCAGATTGCGGAGGTGCGATGGTGAGCAAACTCCCCAATGTCATCTGGCCAAAAGGGGCCTTCATGGAAACTGTCAAGATATGGCAACGGGAGTGGTTCTATATCACCGAACCCCGCGGAGCCAACTGGGCAGCCCCTCCTGAGTTCAAGTCCAGACCCCTGATGCAGCTAGCGTCGTGGATCAACAAGGGTCGACCGACGAGGGGGTCGACCGACGTGGTGTTGATGCTGCAAAAGCGCATCAAAAACATTATAGAAAAGAACACCGGTCTTACTAACATGGTCCAGGTGATGCTATTCCACCGGACCCTTCCCTGCCAGCGTTGGCCGCTCCATATGTGGGAGTTCAATCCGGAAGGGCCGCGGACCCTGCAGCGATTCTTTGGCAGAACGCACAAAGAGATCTGGAAGCTACTTTTCAAGGCCCAGAAATCATGGCCAGAGACGACCAATGACATCGGCCTCGACTGCGATCACCCAGCCTCCCCGGTAAGTTTTTTAGTTTTTGAACATATCTTAGTTCGTAAATCAAAGGGTTATACTAAGACTTCCATCCTTGATCAAGTGTCCGGCTCTGCTGCCCGAAAACCCAGCTGATCCTTTGCTGATGAGGATGCTGGTCCCGAAACCGTACCAAGCGCATGAGAAGAAGGGCAAGGAGTCCAAAGGTGGGCCCCGCTATAAAGGTACTCCGGATGGGGTATCCAGAGATACCGAAGCTCTCTCCTCCTATGAGGGGGATGAAGACGAAAAGGAGGAGGAGGTAGGGAGCGATTCTCCCCTTAAGGGGAGGAAGAATAAAAGAGCGGCCTCCGAGGACCCAGAGGCGGAGTCGTACAAGAGGGGGAAGATATCCCTCTTGGACGACTCAAATTCGGATGCTGAAGTCATCCCCGAGAGGCGCCCCAGGTCGAAGCCCCTGGCCGATTCGTAAGTATCCAAGGATGCCTTACATATATCGGTGTTTATGATTGTAGTTTTTAATACATTATATTGTATGCTTCAGTCCAGCCCGTGATCTCCCCCAACTATCGTCTCCGGGGGACTCACTGGAGCCGGGGATGGTGGAGAGCGAGACGCCTCCGCGGGCCTCTCCGCCAACCGCTACAGACGACACCAAAGTCTTGTCCCGAAGAGACTCTCCAGGCCATGGAGAGGTGCGGGAGGCCGTCAAGACGGCACTAGAGGGTAACGCCTCGGCTGCCGAAGATATGGGGGGACCAACCTCCATGGAGACTAATGAAGGGGCCCATGACCAATCCGGCCCCCAGCCGAACACTATTCCGGAGACCCATATGGCTCTGGAATCTGGCGAGCAACCCCCTTTGAAGGAGGAGGAGCGTCGACTCCACCGGCGACCTCCAATAATCCGGAGGCGCCAGATACATTGGCGGAAGCACTTCGTCGTGCTTCCTTCATGGAGGAGCACCTTACCCTGATGGGTATGGTGGTTGAGAAGATTCATCCCGCCAAAAGCAGGCTGAACGAAGCCTTTACCAGCCTGTTAACAGGCTTTGAGGTATATGATGTAATTTTCTAACCAATTTTAATAAAGGAATATGCCTGTGTATAGATAGTAGCCCCTGAGACTCTGTCCGGCTTTGGCGAAGCCGGATAGAGGATCACATAGTGTTCGGAAGATATGGCACATTACTCTATTGTACAACATGCTTCCTAGCTGGCGGCGAGCCCCTAGGCCGCCAAAGTTTCCAAACTCACTCGGAAGTTGTGGCTGGCCGATGAAGAAGTAGTCCGCATCAACAAGCGGTTTGAGGAGACGCAAGGTATGCGTACATTGAGGAGTTTGATCGTATATATCCAATGGTATATCCGAAAATTGTATATATGTTAGTCCTTTTAAACTGACTAAAAATGTTCTAAATATACTCATAGTTGGCGCCGACGAGGTTGAGTCCCTCAAGAGCGCCCTCGCCGAAGCTAAGAAGGAGGCAGAGGCGAGCAAGGCGGCCGCGGACAAAGCGGCCAAAAATTTAGAGGAGTAGACCACCTGCCGATGACATGAGGCACGGGTGGGCGAGGTCGAAAAAGAGCTCAAGGACGCCATCGCTAAATGCGAATTCTTGGAGAACAAGAGTTCGGATCAGGCCTCCGAGCTCACCAAAGCTCGTGAGAGCCTGAAGGAAGACCGGGTTGATGCCCAGGGCGCTCGCCAGGGATACAAGAGGCAAGGCGGATTGCGGCTGGGCCTTTATCATGCAGAGTAGATATACTAGTAGGAGATATATTTTACTAACCCGAGTTTGGAGTTCTCCAGGCGCCTTTGCGGATCTGCCAAGGAGTATTGCAGATGCCGCCGCATTCTTCCGAGCCGAAGAGGGGAGCTCCACGGAGAAATTGTTATGGTCGCAATACCTTGCGCCAGAACTTCCAGTGCCCCTGAGTGATCAGCTGAAGCAGTTGTCTGAGCTGCACAGGGTGGCTGGACTGGCCATGAAGGATGTTATAATCCGTCTATGGCTGGCTGAGGCCATACCTAGCAGCCACTTTGGTCTCGTGAAGCGGCTGGTAGATGCGCTTCCTCGGATCGACACCCTCAAGCGGTCGTCCTGCATCGAAGGTGCTCGGATGGTCTTCGCCCGCGTCAAAGTGCAGTGGGCGAAGATGAAGGCCACTGAAATTGCCACCTGAAGGCAAAGAGCACCGGCGGCCAGAGAAGTACTTTTATGAGGTCCTCGAGGGAGCCCACATTGTGGACGGCCAGTGCTCAAAGGACGTCATATTTGAGTAGTTGAGTCTGGTTTGTAAGAGTCATGCAATGAACTCATGATGTAAAAAATGGTTATGCTTTTTATGATTAGTTTATCCTCCTATTTTGGTTGTTTATGTGTCTGAAATTTACCAGTTGCCGGCTTCAACCCCCACGTAAATATTACAGGGGTGTTCGGGAACGCATGACAACACTTAATCCAACGTCTTGGTGTAACATCCCAAAATTTTCCAAATTTTGGAATGTTAATAAATAAGTAATATTGTGTGAATTGCTTCAATTTTCACGGGAATTTAAAACTTTTTGAGACCTTGTTTAAACTTTTCAAACCACGTTATAAAAGAAAGCTATGGTTGGAAAGTTTATCCAATGGTATTCCATTTACTGTTGAACTTTCTGAAATATTTTCAAACCACATTCAAATGGATGAGTGAGAATAAAATGACTTTCTCAATTGTGGTGTAAAAATATTCCATAAGGATTTTATTTGGAGCTTCTCTTTTGAAGTTGAACTTATTTGTATTCTTTTTGAATAAACCATTTAATGAAAATATGAGAGGAGATAATATGACTTCTCTAAAACTATTATTGGAAATATTCAAATTTCCTGTTAGTCATTTGGGTATTCATAAAACCCTAAAACATATATTGGGGCAATTATGAAGCCCGTAATGCATTATTAAAATAAGTTTGTGCATGAAAATAAGTTTAATGAACTCTGAAACTAATGTGCGCAGACTCCAAATAATAAACATGTAAACATAAACATTTTTTTTAAAATCTTGTTAAACATTTTTGCATAGTTAAATAAATAATTAATAAATCCTAGCCTGTCCTAATTGGGCCTGACCCATCTATCCCTCTCTCTCATTTGTTTTTTTCTCTTCCTCTTCCTTGTACATGGGCCGGCCGATCTAGCCCACCTCCACTCGATCTTCTTCTACCTGAGGATCACGTACACATGCTACAGAAAGAGAACTCCATGGACGCCTGTACCTATTCCTCCCCTCCTCTCCCTTCACTCCCGGCACTATATGACCTCCTGAATCGTCACCCGCCCCCTCCCTCGACCCTTTGCCTGCTTAGTGCGCATTGGAGACTCTCGTAGTGGCCATTACAAGTTACAAGGTAGAGAAACAGCCACCATTAAGCACCACCACCTACTCGAATTATGATGTCCCCCGCTCCTATAAATAGTACACATAGGTGCAAATCACAGCCCTCACCCACTCCCGAAGAAACCCCTCTCTACCTCGCCCTCCTCTATGAGCAATTGCTCGCCGGAGTTCTGCAGCTCCGGCGGCAGCTCCACGCCGCCACGGGACGAGGCCGAGCCCGTAATATTTCCCAACGGACTTCCCTCGTCGGTCCCTTCGCCGTTCTTCTGCTAATTGACGTCAGGGACCGTCTTCCACAACTCCGGCGACCTTCTTCCCCAACTCCGGCGACCAACTCCGGCAAGCCTCCTCTAAATTCCGTAAGTCTTTTTACAGAAAAATATCCAAACTTTGGAAATTCGTATCTCCCTAACCGTATGTCCGATTTCGACAAATAAGATATCCCCGGATTCATGGGAACCTTCAGTTTTTTATGAAATTATAAAATTTCACTTTTGAGCAAACTAAAATTTAGTTTTGATTTAAATGGTAAATTGAATATTTTTGCCATATCTTTTAATCTATAATTCAAACCCAAAAGCTTATTATATAAAAATTGGTCATTAGAACCATACCTATCTGTTAGGACACATACCTTAATTTTTCAACCATGCTTAGTTCATGTTTTAGCCTCTACACCATAAAATCACTTTCCTTACTCATAATTTAACATCTTCGGCCAATTAAATTTTATGCTTAGATAAATCTCTTAGATTGATCCCTACAAATTTCTGTGGTCATATGTTACTACCACACAAATTTGGAGTTAGTAAATTATTAGTTTCAATTCCCTAAACTCATAACTTTCAATTCCCATAGTCGACCACAAGTCTAATATTCTAAATAGTTTCTTTATGGAAATTTGATTATCAAAACTTGTCTATCAATCACTCTATATATTGACACCATGATCTTCCCTTGAACCAACTTGACCCACCCTAGAATAAAATCTATGACACATTCCCATCCAAAGAAACTTCTTATCTCAACCGTAGCCACGACATGATAATTATCCTATGAATGTATTTATATTGTTAATTTGAATCTTTCATTTGGATCTTCATTTGGATTTGTTGTGTTTTGAAGTATTTTGTTTTATCGTTAGATATATCGTAAAGTGAAGGAGTGACGATAATAAATAGAGAATCAACTTCAAGAATCAGGCAAGTTGCAACTTGATCATTCCCTGTCCTATGTTTTGTAATATGCATGGATTCTTTTATTACTATGCATGTTTTACTAAAAAAGTTTTGCAAACAACTATTGCTAGGTAAAGCCCTAGGAACTTGCTGCTATGCTTAGTCTTGCTTACAAAGAAAAGCGTTGGGAAATCAAAGAAGTTTTAAACGATTAAACTTGCCCTCCTTTGGGGTAACATTTTGTGAAAACTTTTGAAAAAAAACTATATACTATTTTTGTTTACTTCTACTCCCTGGGCGGAATGGTATGACGGGAGCGTCTACAAGTGATTGCGCCCATCAGGGTCTTGCAGTGAATGCGCCCGATTGAGGTCTTGCACACAGGTTTTTGGTGGGGACCGCCGTCCAGGGGAATGAGATCTTCCAAGTACAAATCGATGTAACTTCCAGTACAGCCACATGCTACTATGGGCTCTGGCTTAGCTTAGAACTAACGGGAAACCCTTACCTCGGGACCATCATCGGAGAGGGGCTTTCATTGCCTAAGTTGCGGGCGGCTTGGTCAGGTATAGGGGGCTGTTACGGAAAGGCTTCGTCACAATCTCCTCCTAGTCGTACACCCAAGTGTGTAATGATAAACGGGGTTGGTTGTGTCATGTGGGGAACGTGTACGACCTCTGCAGAGGGTTTAACCTAATCGATTAGCCGTGCCCCCGGTTACGGGCAATTTTGAGCAACTGAAGACTTGGACTGAAGAAGAATCTCTCCTCTCTTTTCTAAACATCTGTTTTAAGGGTTAAAGTTGAGGAATGAGCACAGTGAATGTGTTTCACTTCAACCTTATGTTTGTTTTAAAACTATTTTGGAGAATGAGCACGGGTGCGTATATCCATGTGTCTCACTCCTACCTTTTATACCAAAAACTATTTTTTTATTTCAAAACAAGTTTAGAATAGGAGAAAAATGGCTTTATGCAAAGGAAACCTCCGCCAATACTTACCTTGCATATATGTTCTGTTAAACTTCCCGTTGCAAGTTGTGAGTACATTCCATGTACACATCTGCACCTGTCATGCGCAGATCTCGACAGATTAAGAGACGATAGGGTTATGGTCTACACTCAACGAACCCAGTGGCGTTGATGGAGCCCTAACTTAGCGACTACGTATCATTCCGCTGTATTATGTGCCAGCATTGAGCTGTGCCAATGGTATGTATTTGTTTAATTTTGGATGTACCGTTGTAGTAAAATAAGGTATATTTTACTGATATTCATTCTTGTTACTGTGTGTGCTAGCTATGATCCAGGGATAGCACAGTAAGCACAGAGACTTGGATTTTACCAAATCCGAGTCGTGACACTTGGTCCGATATAGGAGGCGTCTTGCGGAGTGAACTAGGCAATCAGACTATGCGGCTTTAGTACTTTCACTTAGCCATAAGAGTCCATTGGTGGCGCTAAGTACTAGCTCCTTGTTACATGAACGACAATCCAGAGTGTGGCGCCTTTGCAACATGGCTGGTCAAGAACCCAGCCCGTCGTATAACACGGCATAAATCACGAACGATTCATAGCATGACACTAAGTCACTGAATTGCTGACCTGCTCTCGCCTATCATGACAGTCACTTTTCGGCTTTCTCTACTGAGGTACTTAACCGGACGAACCGAAAATACAATCGCAGTAGTTCTCCCTTTACCACCTTAGCCCCTATGGGTGTTCGGACTTAAAGAATTTTGTGGGGCCGAATACAATCCCTAGTATGAAGACCGTGTCAAACCACGTATGTCAGTCGAACATGGGGAAGAGCGCAGATGACAAGGGGAAAACCAAAATCCAACTAAGAAGGTGATAATCATCTGTGCCCTTGATATCTTTATTGATATGTTGATGACAGGCAATGTCGTTCAATATTAAGGTCATATTACATGCCCAAAGAGAAAAATAAAAGATTTTACATAAGGGAAAGTCTAACATACGGCCTAAAAATCATAGTTCGAAAAAGAAACTCCGATGATGCCCTGCCGCACGTCTGCGCCTTTTCTCCTCAGTAGTGAGTCCTTTGAGAGGAGTGATTGATGGTTTGAGACGCGCCAGCCTTAAAAGGGATCTCCTGCGACAACCATCTTGCAAGAAGGGCTCTTGATGAACCTGCGTTAAAAGGAAAAAAGATATATGTGGTCCAACTATGGTCAAGCCATGCAATGGACCTCTTCCGTAGTGTGCCTCCGGCGCTGCCCAAGGTATTTTTAGTGCATAATGGTGTATGCGCGGTACATAAGCCGCAACCTGTTGGGGCGATCGACGGAGGCTGAACTGCTAATCCATGTCCGGATCGGTTGATTTATCACTATGATGCACAGACCGGACTTGTTTGGATTCGTCGTTGGCTTTATTGGCCGGTGAATTGTTCGACTTGATAAGGCCGCCATATACTTCGGCTGCAAGGGCCGCAGTGTGTTCTTCAATATGGAGCGAGCGCTCCATGTTACCATTGACTGTAATAACGCCACGGGGTCCACGCATTTTAAGCTTCGAGTAAGCATAGTGCGGGACTGCATTGAAGCGGGCGAAAGTAGTTCGTCCGAGCAGTGCATGGTAGCCACTACGAAAAGGGATGATGTCGAAGATTAGCTCTTCACTTTGAAAGTTATCTGGGGAGCCGAATAATACCTCCAGTGTAATTGAGCCCGTACAACGGGCCTCCACTCCTAGTATCACACCTTTAAAGGTAGTGTTACTAGGCTTGATTCATGATGGGTCGATCCCCATCTTATGGACAATATCTTGATAAATCAAGTTGAGACTGCTTCGTCCATAAGGACTCTAGTGAGGTGGTATCCATCAATGATTGGATCAAGAACCAGGGTGGCTGAACCCCCGTGACGGATACTGGTTGGGTAGCCCCTGCGATCAAAGGTGACCGGATAGGCTGACCACGGGTTAAACTTGGGAGCGACAGGCTCTACGGCATAGATGTCCTGTAGTGCGTGTTTGCGCTCCCTTTTGGGGAGATGAGTGACATATATCATGTTCACTGTCTTCACTTTGGGGGCAAACTTCTTCTGACCCCCGGTGTTCGTCTAACGGGGCTCATCATCGTCCTCGCTTGGAGGCCCTTTTCCCTTATGTTCGGTATTTATCTTACCAGCCTGTTTGAAAAACCAACAATTTCTGTTGGTGTGGTTCGCAGGCTAATAGGGTGTGCCATGAATCTGACAGGGCCTCTCAAGGATTTTATCTAAGCTGGATTGCCCATCTTTGTTGCCTTTGAAAGGTTTCTTCCGCTGACCGGACTTAGGACCACTGAATCCGGCATTGACTGCTGTATCATTTGTGTCATTGTTGTTGTTATTCTGACGTTTGTTTTTATTGCGGTGAGGTTTACCATTGCCATCCCGCACCTCGGAGGTGCCGGGGTCGCCTGAGCTATTGCTTCTACGAGCCAACCAACTGTCTTTGCCCGCATAGAAGCGGGTCATGAGTGCCGTTAAGGCTGCCATGGTCTTCAGCTTTTCCTACCCAAGGTGTCGGGCGAGCCATTCGTCACGGACGCTGTGCTTAAAGGCCACTAAGGCTTTGGCATCCGAACAGTCTATGATCTGGTTCTTTTTAGTTAAGAACTGATTCCAAAGCTTACGGGCTGATTCACCTGGCTGCTGAATTATGTGACTCAAGTCGCGAGCATCCGGTTGCCGGACATAAGTGCCTTGGAAGTTAGCCCTAAAAGCATCTTCCAAGTCTTTCCAGGTTCCAATGGAGTTTTCTAGGAGGCTGTTTAGCTAGTGCTGTGCTGGTCCTTTCAGCTTTAGAGGAAGATATTTAATGGCGTGGTGATCATCTCCTCGAGCCATGTGAATGTGGAGAAGAAAATCTTCAATCCAGACGGCCGGATCCGTCGTTCTATCGTACTATTCGATGTTTACGAGTTTAAACCCTTCTGGAAATTGGTGTTCCATGACCTCATTGGTAAAGCAAAGGGGGTGTGCGACCCCTCTATATCGCGCAATGTCGCGGTGGAGATCGGCTGACATCTGAGTTTGGTTCTGATCCTGAACATAGTAACGGTCATCGCGTCGGGCTTCATATCCATTGTCTCACGCGGGGGCACGGCCCCTTGATCCATAGATTAATCTGGTTTGACCAGCTTTGTTGGCTAGGTCACTTCGCAAGTTATATTTATATCCCGCAGCTACCGTCTCCCTGCCTCTTCGGAGAGGGGGTGCAGGTTGGTGTTCGGCTTGATATGCTGTTTTATCCTGTCCATGTGGTGGTCGGCCTGGTTGATCTGTCTGATTGTATTTCGATGGTATTGGCTCAAGGACTTCGTCGTTGAATTGAGGCAGCAGCTTGCGCCTAGGGTAAATTTTGACAGGTCGCTTTTGGCAGTATTCCTCAGTGTCCAGGACCTTAGACCACCTTTCATTCAGCGTATCTTGCTCGGCTTTGAGCTGCTGTTGTTTCTTCTTCAGGCTCCGGGCTATGGCAATAAGTTGTCGCTTAAAGCTCTCTTGGTCGTGGGGTTCCTCTGGGGCAATGAAGTCTTCGTTACCGAGGCTAACCTCCTCTTCGAATTCTGGCATATAATTGTTGTCCTCTGCATCTTCGTTGTCGGCGTGTCTGGGGCTATATTCACCCTCTTTCCTTTCGTCCTGTTTGGATATGGGCTCGACGAGGTATTCGGGATCTTCGGCGTCGTCTAGAGTCTCATTGTCTCCGGTGTTGTTATTACTTCCTTCGCCCGACGCGATCGTGAGCGGCACCGCTGACGTCGGCACTTTGGTGGTTTATCGACGGGTTTGTCCTCATCTGGGCTCGGGTTATCCTCGTCGTAGGTTGAGGTGGCCGTCCAACGCCCCGTGACGCGTGGGACTTGGCTTGGTTCGGTGTCGGCATCATCGTCCATGCCATCTATGTCTTTGGACGCATAGACCAACATGTCGGTTAAGTCCTCGGTAGTGGCTATTAAGTGGTTGGTGGGTGGGGCATAAAATTCCCCGCTCTCAGCCCCAGTCCGAGCTGGGTATAGTTCGGAGGTAAGGACTCCACGATGGCGAGAGACTATATTAATCCCAATGCTTCATCTAAGAGCAGAAGTGGGACCGAAAACTGCGGATCTGCTGGGCTAAGTTCGGCATCGGATGCCTGATCGGACCCGCTGAGTGCAGACCTCGGCAGTCCGGGATAGTTTCACACAGCCAAGTCTAAGATTGCATCTGGGACTTTGGTCGGGAGTTCTATGAGGGGAAGAAGTCTGGAGGGGCTCAAGCTCCCGTGTTCAGACGATGAGATATGCCCCGGTTCTAAGGCCAAGGCGGGTGTGGATGTTGACCCCTGGACGGGATCTAAGAGGGGATCCGAAGAGTTTCCTTGGCGGGGACACAGAGTGGCGGCCGAAGCCGTGAACCCGTCGAAGACTAGGTCTCCTCGGATGTCAGCAACATAGTTCAGGTTTCCCAACCCAATCTGGTGGCCGGGGGCATAACTGTCGACCTGCTCGAGGCGGCCGATCGAGTTGGCATGAAGCACAAAGCCACCAAACACAAAAACTTGTCCGGGAAGAAAGGTCTCCCTGGATGCAGCATCATCGTTGACAAAGAGATGAGCCATCGATCCTTCTGTTGACGATAGAGCGAAGCTCTCAATGAAAGCACCAATGTCAGTGCCAAAACCGATAGATCTCGGGTAGGGGGGGCCAAGCTATACATCTGAGGATCAATGGTAACTATGGAGAAAGGACACAGTGTTTACCCAGGTTCGGGCCCTCTTAATGGAGGTAAAACCCTACTCCTACATGATTATATTCGAGGGTATAGGGGTTACAAGAGTTGATCTACCTCGAGATCGATTCGGCTAACCCTAGATAGCTAGCCTAGCAATGTTGTGATCCTGCCTCCAATCTACCCTCCAGTTTATATAAACACATGAGAGGCTTAGGGTTGTACAGAGTCGGTTTTACAGAAATGAATAACATATCCAGACACCCATACTTGCCATCCATTCATATGGGAGTCCCCACTGGACACGAGAGATAATCTTCTGTCTTGTGTCTTGACGGCCCATCAGTCCGGCGCACATCAATAGACCGGAGAGTCGAGAACCCCCTAGTGGAGGACTCCCACACTCGTCACCGCAACCCCTATGCTCAAGATCAAGACCCAACTCTTGTCAATCGTCCCTTCTAGAACTGGTTTCAGTTCACAGTCTTCTTTGATGTGCTCAAGGCCAAGAAGAACCTCTATGTTGATGTGCACTCCATTGACATTGTGCATATGGGGACGGATCGTGCCTACTTTGGCGAGGCACTGGATATGTGTGCTCAGTTGAAAATTCTCAAGATCATGGAGTTCAACAAGGATTTTGATGCAGATATGGTGGCTCAGTTATATGCCACTATCCACCTTGGCACTGATGAGGAAGGGACCTTGACTTGGATGACCAATGGCAGACTTCTCTCAGTCAAGTGGAAGGCGTTCATGGAATTGTTGGGTGTTGAAGACCAAGGACTTAACAACCCGGTTGGCTTTCGTCCTCACAAGAATGAAACTTCTACTCACAAGCAAGCTCTCTGGCTGTACAACACTGTGAAGATTCACCCCGTGACGGAGAAGAAGACATATGAGTGTTAACCCACAATTATAGGGGATCGCAAATGATTTTCGAGGGTAGAGTATTCAACCCAAATTTATTGATTCGACACAAGGGGAGCCAAAGAATATTCTCAAGTATTAGCAGCTGAGTTGTCAATTCAACCACACCTGAAAGACTTAATACTTGTAGCAAAGTATTTAGTAGCAAAGTAGTATGGAAGTAATGATAACGGTGGCAAAAGTAACAGTAGCAGTTTTATAGCAATCATAATAGTGGCAACGGAGAAGTAATGTAACAAAGATCAATATGTGAAAAGCTCGTAGGCAATAGATCAATGATGGATAATTACGTTGGATGCAATTCATCATGCAACAGTTATAACATAGATGTTGGGGAACATAGAAATTTCAAAAAAATTCCTACGCACATGCAAGATCATGGTGATGGCATAGCAACGAGAGGGGAGAGTGTTGTCTACGTACCCTCGTAGACCGTAAGCGGAAGCGTTATCACAACGCGGTTGATGTAGTCGTACGTCTTCACGACTCGACCGATCCAAGCACCGAACATACGGCACCTCCGTGTTCAGCACACGTTCAGCTCGATGACGTTCCCCGGGCTCCAATCCAGCAAAGTGTCGGGGATGAGTTCCGTCAGCACGACGGCGTGGTGACGATGATGATGTTCTACCGGCGCAGGGCTTCGCCTAAACTCCGCGACGATATGACCGAGGTGGAATATGGTGGAGGGGGCACCGCACACGGCTAAGGAACGATCCGTAGATCAACTTGTGTGTTCTAGGGTGCCCCCCTGCCCCCGTATATAAAGGAGCAAGGGGGGAGGCCGACCGGCCCCTTGGGGCGCGCCAAGGAGGAGGAGTCCTCCTCCTAGTAGGAGTAGGACTCCCCCTTAGTAGGACTCCCCCTTTCCTACTCCTACTAGGAGGGGGGAAAGGAAGGGGGAGAGGGGGAAGGAAAGAGGGGGGTGCCGCCCCCCCTCCTAGTCCAATTTGGACCAGAGGGAGAGGGGGCGCGCGGCCCACCCTGGCCGCCCCTCTGTCTTCCCACTAAGGCCCATGTGGCCCATTAACTCTCCCGGGGGGGGGGGTTCCGGTAACCCTCCGGCACTCCGGTTTTCTATGAAATCACCCGGAACACTTCCGGTGTCCGAATATAGTTGTTCAATATATCAATCTTTATGTCTCGACCATTTCGAGACTCCTCGTCATGTCCGTGATCATATCCGGGACTCCGAACAAACTTCGGTACATCAAAACTTATAAACTCATAATAAAACTGTCATCGTAACGTTAAGCGTGCGGACCCTACGGGTTCGAGAACTATGTAGACATGACCTAGAACTATTCTCGGTCAATAACCAATAGTGGAACCTGGATGTTCATATTGGTTCCTACATATTCTACGAAGATCTTTATCGGTCAAACCGCATAACAACATACGTTGTTCCCTTTGTCATCGGTATGTTACTTGCCCGAGATTCGATCGTCAGTATCCAATACCTAGTTCAATCTCGTTACCGGCAAGTCTCTTTACTCGTTACATAATACATCATTTCATAACTAACTCATTAGTTACAATGCTTGCAAGGCTTAAGTGATGAGTATTACCGAGAGGGCCCAGAGATACCTCTCCGACAATCGGAGTGACAAAACCTAATCTCGAATTATGCTAACTCAACATGTACCTTTGGAGACACCTGTAGAGCACCTTTATAATCACCCAGTTACGTTGTGACGTTTGGTAGCACACAAAGTGTTCCTCCAGTAAACGGGAGTTGCACAATCTCATAGTTGTAGGAACTTTGTATAAGTCATGGAGAAAGCAATAGCAACATACTAAACGATCAAGTGCTAAGCTAACGGAATGGGTCAAGTCAATCACAACATTCTCCTAATGATGTGATCCCATTAATCAAATGACAACACATGTCTATGGTTAGGAAACATAACCATCTTTGATTAATGAGCTAGTCAAGTAGAGGCATACTAGTGACACTATGTTTGTCTATGTATTCACACATGTATCATGTTTCCGGTTAATACAATTCTAGCATGAATAATAAACATTTATCATGATATGAGGAAATAAATAATAACTTTATTATTGCCTCTAGGGCATATTTCCTTCAGTCTCCCACTTGCACTAGAGTCAATAATCTAGATTACATAGTAATGATTCTAACACCCATGGAGTCTTGGTGCTGATCATGTTTTGCTCGTGAGAGAGGCTTAGTCAACGGGTCTGCAACATTCACATCCGTATGTATTTTGCAAATCTCTATGTCTCCCACTTGGACTTGGTCCCGAATGGAATTGAAGCGTCTCTTGATGTGCTTGGTCCTCTTGTGAAATCTGGATTCCTTTGCCAAGGCAATTGCACCAGTATTGTCACAGAAGATCTTCATTGGTCTTGATGCACTAGGTATAACACCTAGATCGGAAATGAACTCCTTCATCCAGACTCCTTCATTTGCTGCTTCCGAAGCAGCTATGTACTCCGCTTCACATGTAGATCCCGCCACGACGCTTTGTTTAGAACTGCACCAACTTATAGCTCCACCGTTTAACAAAAATACATATCCGGTTTGCGATTTAGAATCGTCCGGATCAGTGTCAAAGCTTGCATCGATGTAACCATTTACGACTAGCTCTTTGTCACCTCCATATACGAGAAACATATCCTTAGTCCTTTTCAGGTATTTCAGGATGTTCTTGACCGCCGTCCAGTGACCCACTCCTGGATTACTTTGGTACCTCCCTGCCAAACTAATAGCAAGGCACACATCAGGTCTGGTACACAGCATTGCATACATGATAGAGCCTATGGCTGAAGCATAGGGAACTCCTTTCATTTTCTCTCTATCTTCTGCAGTGGTCGGGCATTGAGTCTGACTCAACTTTATACCTTGTAATACAGGCAAGAACCCTTTCTTCGCCTGATCCATATTGAACTTTTTCAACACTTTATCAAGGTACGTGCATTGTGAAAGTCCAATCAAGCGTCTTGATCTATCTCTATAGATCTTAATGCCCAATATGTAAGCAGCTTCACCTAGGTCTTTCATTGAAAAACTTTTATTCAAGTATCCTTTTATGCCATTCAGAAATTCTATATCATTTCCAATCAACAATATGTCATCCACATATAATATTAGAAATGCTACAGAGCTCCCACTCACTTTCTTGTAAATACAGGTTTCTCCAAAAGTCTGTATAAAAACCATATGCTTTGATCACACTATCAAAGCGTTTATTCCAACTTCGAGAGGCTTGCACCAGACCATAGATTGATTGCTAGAGCTTGCACATTTTGTTAGCTCCCTTAGGATCGACAAAACCTTCCGGTTGCATCATATACAACTCTTCTTCCAGAAATCCATTCAGAAATGCGGTTTTGACATCCATCTGCCAAATTTCATAATCATAAAATGCGGCAATCGCTAACATGATTCGGACAGACTTAAGCATCGCTACGGGTGAGAACGTCTCATCGTAGTCAACCTCTTGAACTTGTTGAAAACCTTTCGCAAAAGTCGAGCTTTATAGACAGTTACATTACCGTCAGCGTTAGTCTTCTTCTTAAAGATCCATTTATTCTCAATGGCTTGCCGATCATCGGGCAAGTCAACCAAAGTCCATACTTTGTTTTCATACATGGATCCCATCTCAGATTTCATGGCTTCTAGCCATTTTGCGGAATCTGGGCTCATCATCGCTTCCTCATAGTTCGTAGGTTCATCATGGTCAAGTAACATGACTTCCAGAATAGGATTACCGTACCACTCTGGTGCAGATTTTATTCTGGTAGACCTACGAGGTTCAGTAGAAACTTGATCTGAAGTTTCATGATCAATATCATTATCTTCCTCACTAATTGGTGTAGATGTCATAGGAACTGATTTCTGTGATGAACTACTTTCCAATGAGGGAGTAGACATAGTTATCTCATCAAGTTCTACTTTCCTCCCACTCACTTCTTTCGAGAGAAACTCTTTTTCTAGAAAGGATCCATTCTTAGCAACGAATGTCTTGCCTTCGGATCTGTGATAGAAGGTGTACCCAACAGTCTCTTTTGGGTATCCTATGAAGACACATTTCTCTGATTTGGGTTCGAGCTTATCTGGTTGAAATTTCTTCACATAAGCATCGCAGCCCCAAACTTTAAGAAACGACAACTTCGGTTTCTTGCCAAACCATAGCTCATAAGGCGTCGTCTCAACGGATTTTGAAGTTGCCCTATTCAATGTGAATGCAGCCGTCTCTAAAGCATAACCCCAAAATGATAGCGGTAAATCAGTAAGAGACATCATAGATCGCACCATATCTAGTAAAGTACGATTATGACGTTCGGACGCACCATTACGTCGTGGTGTTCCGGGTGGCGTGAGTTGCGAAACTATTCCGCATTGTTTCAAATGTAAACCAAACTCGTAACTCAAATATTCTCCTCCACGATCAGATCGTAGAAACTTAATTTTCTTGTTACGATGATTTTCTACTTCACTCTGAAATTCTTTGAACTTTTCAAATGTTTCAGACTTGTGTTTCATTAAGTAGATATACCCATATCTGCTCAAATCATCTGTGAAGGTGAGAAAATAACGATATCCGCCATGAGCTTCAATATTCATCGGTCCACATACATCTGTATGTATGATTTCCAACAAATCTGTTGCTCTCTCCATAGTACTAGAGAACGGTGTTTTAGTCATCTTGCCCATGAGGCACGGTTCGCAAGTACCAAGTGATTCATAATCAAGTGATTCCAAAAGTCCATCAGTATGGAGTTTCTTCATGCGCTTTACACCGATATGACCTAAACGGCAGTGCCACAAATAAGTTGCACTATCATTATCAACTCTACATCTTTTGGCTTGGACATTATGAATATGTGTATCACTACTATCGAGATTCAATAAAAATAGACCACTCTTCAAGGGTGCATGACCATAAAAGATATTACTCATATAAATAGAACAACCATTATTCTCTGATTTAAATGAATAACCGTCTCGCATCAAACAAGATCCAAATATAATGTTCATGCTCAACGCTGGCACCAAATAACAATTATTCAGGTCTAAGACTAATCCCGAAGGTAGATGTAGAGGTAGCATGCCGACCACGATCACATCGACTTTGGAACCGTTTCCCATGCGCATCGTCACCTCGTCCTTGGCCAGTGCTCGCTTATTCCGTAGTCCCTGTTTTGAGTTGCAAATATTAGCAACAGAACCAGTATCAAATACTCAGGTGCTACTACGAGCTCTAGTTAGGTACACATCAATAACATGTATATCACATATACCTTTGTTCACTTTGCCATCCTTCTTATCCGCCAAATACTTGGGGCAGTTCCGCTTCCAGTGACCAGTTTGCTTGCAATAGAAGCACTCAGTTTCAGGCTTAGGTCCAGACTTGGGTTTCTTCTCTTGAGCAGCAACTTGCTTGTTGTTCTTCTTGAAGTTCCCCTTCTTCTTCCCTTTGTCCTTTTTCTTGAAACTAGTGGTCTTGTTAACCATCAACACTTGATGCTCCTTCTTGATTTCTACCTCCGCAACCTTTAGCATTGCGAAGAGCTCGGGAATTGTCTTGTTCATCCCTTGCATATTATAGTTCATCACGAAGCTCTTGTAGCTTGGTGGCAGTGATTGGAGAATTCTGTCAATGACACTATCATCCGGAAGATTAACTCCCAGTTGAATCAAGTGATTATTCTACCCAGACATTTTGAGTATATGCTCACTAACAGAACTATTCTCCTCCATCTTGCAGCTGTAGAACTTATTGGAGACTTCATATCTCTCAATTCGGGCATTTGCTTGAAATATTAACTTCAACTCCTGGAACATCTCATATGCTCCATGACGTTCAAAACGTCGTTGAAGACCCGGTTCTAAGACGTAAAGCATGGCACACTGAACTATAGAGTAGTCATCAACTTTGCTCTTCCAGACATTCACAACATCTGGTGTTGCACCTGCAGCAGGCCTGGCACCCAGCAGTGCTTCCAGGACGTAATTCTTCTGTGCAGCAATGAGGATAATCCTCAAGTTACGGACCCAGTCCGTGTAATTGCTACCATCATATTTCAACTTTACTTTCTCAAGGAACACATTAAAATTCAACGGAACAACAACACGAGCCATCTATCTACAACAAACGTAGACAAGCAAAATACTATCAAGTACTAAGTTCATGATAAATTTAAGTTCAATTAATCATATTACTTAAGAACTCCCACTTAGATAGATATCTCTCTAGTCATCTAAGTGATTACGTGATCCAAATCAACTAAACCATAACCGATCATCACGTGAGATGGAGTAGTTTTCAATGGTGAACATCACTATGTTGATCATATCTACTATATGATTCACGCTCGACCTTTCGGTCTCTGTGTTCCGAGGCCATATCTGCATATGCTAGGCTCGTCAAGTATAACCTGAATATTCTGCGTGTGCAAAACTGGCTTGCACCCGTTGTAGACGGACGTAGAGCTTATCACACCCGATCATCACGTGGTGTCTGGGCACGACGAACTTTGGCAACGGTGCATATTCAGGGAGAACACTTCTTGATAATTTTTAGTGAGAGATCATCTTAAAATGCTACCGTCAATCAAAGCAAGATAAGATGCATAAAGGATAAACATCACATGCAATCAATATAAGTGATATGATATGGCCATCATCATCTTGTGCTTGTGATCTCCATCTCCGAAGCACCGTCGTGATCACCATCGTCACCGGCGCGACACCTTGATCTTCATCGTAGCATTGTTGTCGTTTACGCCATCTACTGCTTCTATGCTTATCGCTACCGCTTAGTGATAAAGTAAAGCAATTACAGGGCGTTTGCATTTCATACAATAAAAGCGACAACCATATGGCTCCTGCCAGTTGCCAATAACTTCGGTAACAAAACATGATCATCTCATACAATAAATATAGCATCACGTCTTGACCATATCACATCACAACATGCCCTGCAAAAACAAGTTAGACGTCCTCTACTTTGTTGTTGCAAGTTTTACGTGGCTGCTACGGGCTTAGCAAGAACCGTTCTTACCTACGCATCAAAACCACAACGATAGTTCGTCAAGTTAGTGCTGTTTTAACCTTCGCAAGGACCGGGCGTAGCCACACTCGGTTCAACTAAAGTTGGAGAAACTGACACCCGCCAGCCACCTGTGTGCAAAGCACGTCGGTAGAACCAGTCTCGCGTAAGCGTACACGTAATGTCGGTCCGGGCCGCTTCATCCAACAATACCGCTAAACCAAAGTATGACATGCTGGTAAGCAGTATGACTTGTATCGCCCACAACTCACTTGTGTTCTATTCGTGCATATAACATCAACGCATAAAACCTAGGCTCGGATGCCACTGTTGGGGAACGTAGTAATTTCAAAAAAATTCCTACGCACACGCAAGATCATGGTCATGGCATAGCAACGAGAGGGGAGAGTGTTGTCCACGTACCCTCGTAGACCGTAAGCGGAAGCGTTATCACAACGCGGTTGATGTAGTCGTACATCTTCACGACTCGACCGATCCAAGCAGCGAACGTACGGCACCTCCGTGTTCAGCACACGTTCAGCTCGATGACGTTCCCCGGGCTCCAATCCAGCAAAGCGTCGGGGATGAGTTCCGTCAGCACGACGGCATGGTGACGATGATGATGTTCTACCGGCGCAGGGCTTCGCCTAAACTCCGCGACGATATGACCGAGGTGGAATATGGTGGAAGGGGGCACCGCACACGGCTAAGGAACGATCTGTAGATCAACTTGTGTGTTCTAGGGTGCCCCCCTGCCCCCGTATATAAAGGAGCAAGGGGGGAGGCCGGCCGGCCCCTTGGGGCGCGCCAAGGAGGAGGAGTCCTCCTCCTAGTAGGAGTAGGACTCCCCCTTTCCTACTCCTACTAGGAGGGGGAAAGGAAGGGGGGAGGGGGAAGGAAAGAGGGGGGCGCCGCCCCCCCCCCTCCTAGTCCAATTCGGACCAGAGGGAGAGGGGGCACGCGGCCCACCCTGGCCACCCCTCTCTCTTCCCACTAAGGCCCATGTGGCCCATTAACTCTCCCGGGGGGGGGTGTTCCGGTAACCCTCCCGCACTCCGGTTTTCTCCGAAATCACCCGGAACACTTTCGGTGTCCGAATATAGTCGTCCAATATATCAATCTTTATGTCTCGACCATTTCGAGACTACTTGTCATGTCTGTGATCACATCCGGGACTCCGAACAAACTTCGGTACATCAAAACTTATAAACTCATAATAAAACTGTCATCATAACGTTAAGCGTGCGGACCCTATGGGTTTGAGAACTATGTAGACATGACCTAGAACTATTCTCGGTCAATAACCAATAGTGGAACCTGGATGTTCATATTGGTTCCTACATATTCTACGAAGATCTTTATTGGTCAAACCGCATAACAACATACGTTGTTCCCTTTGTCATCGGTATGTTACTTGCCCGAGATTCGATCGTCGGTATCAAATACCTAGTTCAATCTCGTTACCGTCAAGTCTCTTTACTCGTTACGTAATACATCATTTCATAACTAACTCATTAGTTACAATGCTTGCAAGGCTTAAGTGATGAGTATTACCGAGAGGGCCCAGAGATACCTCTCCGACAATCGGAGTGACAAAACCTAATCTCGAATTATGCTAACTCAACATGTACCTTTGGAGACACCTGTAGAGCACCTTTATAATCACCCAGTTACGTTGTGACGTTTGGTAGCACACAAAGTGTTCCTCCGGTAAACGGGAGTTGCACAATCTCATAGTTGTAGGAACTTTGTATAAGTCATGAAGAAAGCAATAGCAACATACTAAACGATCAAGTGCTAAGCTAACGGAATGGGTCAAGTCAATCACAACATTCTCCTAATGATGTGATCCCATTAATCAAATGACAACACATGTCTATGGTTAGGAAACATAACCATCTTTGATTAATGAGCTAGTCAAGTAGAGGCATACTAGTGACACTATGTTTGTCTATGTATTCACACATGTATCATGTTTCCGGTTAATACAATTCTAGCATGAATAATAAACATTTATCATGATATGAGGAAATAAATAATAACTTTATTATTGCCTCTAGGGCATATTTCCTTCAATAGAGTGACATAGAACTAGCTCCAGTTCATCAATGTAATGTAGGCATCTATTCCAAATATAGTCATACGTGCTTATGGAAAAGAACTTGCATGACATCTTTTGTCCTACTCTCCCGTGGCAGCGGGTTCCTATTGGAAACTAAGGGATATTAAGGCCTCCTTTTAATAGAGTACCGGACCAAAGCATTATCACTTAGTGAATAGACGAACTCCTCAAACTATGGTCATCACCGAGAAGTGTCCCGACTATTGTCACTCTGGGGTTTGCTGGATCATAACACATAGTAGGTGACTATAACTTGCAAGATAGGATCAAGAACTCACAGATATTCATGAAATCATAATAGGTTCAGATCTGAAATCATGGCACTTAGGCCCTAGTGACAAGCATTAAGCATGGCAAAGTCACAGCAACATCAATCTTAGAACATAACGAATACTAAGGATCAAACGCTAACAAAATTAACTCGGTTACATGGTAAATCTCATCAAACCCATCACGTCCAGCAAGCCTACGATGGGATTACTCACACACGGTGGTGAGCATCATGGAATTGGTAATGGAGGATGGTTGATGATGACGATGGCGGCGGATTCCCCTCTCTGGAGCCCTGAACGGACTCCAGATCAGCCCTCCCGAGGAAGATTAGGGCTTGGCGGCAGCTTCGTATCGTAAAATGCGATGAATCCTTCTCTCTTATTTTTTTCTCCCCGAACGTGAATATATAGAGTTGGAGTTGAGGTCGGTGGAGGTCCAGGGGACCTACAAGGCAGGGGGCGCGCCCTGCACCCTCGTTGACAGGGTGTGGGTCCCCCTCTGTTGATTCTTTTGCCAATATTTTTATTAATTCTAAAACTTGACTCCGTGGAGTTTCAGGTCATTCCATGAACTTTTATTTCTGCACAAAAATAACACCATGGCAATTCTGCTGAAAACAGCGTCAGTCTGGGTTAGTTCCATTCAAATCATGCAAGTTAGAGTCCAAAACAAGGTCAAAAGTGTTTCGAAAAGTAGATACGTTGGAGACGTATCAACTCCCCCAAGCTTAAACCTTTGCTTGTCCCCAAGCAATTCAGTTAACAAACTGAAAGTGATAAAGAAAAACTTTTACAAACTCTGTTTGATCTTGTTGTTGCAAATATGTAAAGCCAACATTCAAGTTTTCATCAAATATTATGAACTAACCATATTCACAATAACACTTAGGTCTCACATTTACTCATATCAATGGCATAATCAACTAGCGAGCAATAATAATAAATTTTGGATCACAACACTTTCTCAAAACAATCATAATATGATATAACAAGATGGTATGTCGCTAGCCCTTTCTGGGACCGCAAAACATAAATGCAGAGCACCCCTAAAGATCAAGGACTGACTAGACATTGTAATTCATGGCAAAAGAGATCCAGTCACAGTCATACTCAATGTAAATTAATAGCAATGCATACAAATGATAGCGGTGCTCTTCAACTGGTGATTTTTAATAAGAGGATGATCAATCAACATAAAAGTAAAGAGATATGCCCTTCACAAAGAGAAGTAGGGATTTGCAGAGGTTCCAGTGCTCGAGTTTTGAAACAAAGATAAAAAATATTTTGAGCGGCATACTTCCATTGTCAACATAACAACCAAGAGATCTCGATATCTTCCATGCTACATACATTATAGGCAGTTCCCAAACAGAAAGGTAAAGTTTATACTCCCCCACCACCAACGAGCACATTCCATGGCTGACCTCAAACAACGGGTACCATCCAACTAACAACAATCCTAGGGGAGTTTTGTTTGCAATTATTTTGATTTGATTTGATCATGGGACGGGCATCCCGGTTACCGGCCATTTTCACGTGAATGATGAGCGGAGTCCACTCATCGTGAGAATAACCCACCTAGAATGGAAGATATAGACATCCCTAGTTGATACATGAGCTATTCGAGCATACAAAACAGAAATTCATTTGAAGGTTTAGAGTTTGGCACATACAAATTTACTTGGAACGGCAGGTAAATACCGCATATAGAAAGGTATGGTGGACTCATATGGAACAACTTTGGGGTTTATGGAAGTGGATGCACAAGCAGTATTCCCGCTTAGTACAAGTGAAGGCTAGAAAGAGACTGGGAAGCGACGAACTAGAGAGCGACAACAGTCATGAACATGCATTAAGATTAACCAACAATGAGTGCAAGCATGAGTAGGATATAAATCACCATGAACATAAATATCGTGGAGGCTATGTTGATTTTATTTCAACTACATGCATGAACATGTGCCAAGTCAAGTCACTCGAATCATTCAAAGGAGGATACCACCCTATCATACCACATCACAACCATCTTAATAGCATGTTGGCACGCAAGGTAAACCATTATAAACTCCTAGCTAATTAAGCATGTCATGAGCAACTATAATCTCTAATGGTCATTGCAAACATGTTTCATTCATAATGGGCTGAATCAGGAACGATGAACTAATCATATTTACAAAAACAAGATAGGCCGAGTTCATACCAGCTTCTCTCATGTCAATCATTTCATCATATATTGTCATTATTGCCTTTCACTTGCATGACCGAATGTTGTGGATAATAATAACAGTGCACATGCATGGGACTAAGCTAGAATCTGCCAACATTTATTACAAAGGAGAAGACAAGGTAATATGGGCTCTTGGTTAGATCAACAATAATGCATACGAGAGCTACTCACCATTTTCATCGTGGTCTTCTCCTCTCGGTCCCCAAAGGAAAGAAAGAAATTCAAAGAAAACTAAAACTATTTAAACGGGAAAGCTCCCAACAAGCAAAAGAAGAACGGGAAATCCTTTTGGGGTTTCTTTTAATATTACTACTGCAAGCATGGAAAGTAAATTAGCTAAAAGCTATAACTAATTTTGTTGGCTTTTCTCAAGGTTTTTCAAACACACAAGAAGAAAGCAAGAAATAAAATAAACTAGCATGGATAGTACAATGAAAAAGTATGAACACTGTCGTGGAAATATCACGTCAGATGTCCTCATGAAAGGACTTAGTCGTGGAGCCATCACGACGGGTTAGCTTAAAGGGGTTAAACCAGACAAAGGACACGAGGGATTTTATACTAGTTCGGCCCCTTCGATGAAGGTAAAGGCCTACTCTAGTTGTGATGGGATTATTGGGGTCTCGATAACCAGGGAGCTAAACACGTTATGCCTGGCTCTCGAGTTGTTGTTTCTTGTTCCTGAACCGCCGCCGGGTCGTCCCCTTATATACACGGGATGACGCCCGGCCGGTTTAAAGAGTTCCGAGGCCGGCTCATACAAGTGTCCGGCTCGGTCTCTCCTTTCCTATCTTACAATAAAAGTTATATGATCATGGCGGTTTACCACTATGGGCCCTAATCTGCCTTTGGGCACCGGGCCTCTAAGCTTCATAGTAAAGCGCCATCTTCTGGTTCTTCGTGGGCTTCAATATAGTTGAGGGTGAACCGTCCCCTCCTGGGCGGTTTACACTCAGTAGTTATATCCCCAACATTAGGCCCCAGATTGATTTGAACCTGTTCATGTCAATCTTCAGTACTTTAGAAAAATCATGTGAACAACTTCCTTCATTTCTCATAAACCGCCATGATGTCTTTCTCTTATAAACTTTTGTTAAACCGTCGTGATGTCATCCTCTAGACACAGCAACGGATCATCACGACGTCATCTCTGTAAAAAACGATTTAAAAGATTCCTTCATTAATGGTATCCCAAAAATCGAGGCGTCAGCCGCGCCCACTTTTGCCACTTCAGGCTCCTTGATTCTCGCGCCTGTCGCTTATCTTCTTGCCCCGTTATAAATAAGCCCGAAGGGTCCTTCCATTTTCTTCCTTTTCTTCTCGTCTTCCTTCTCGCGACCCGAAGGGCCCAAACGCCGCCGCCGACGCCGACCTTCGAATCTGCACCGACCAAGGCCGCTGCATCACCCTGTTTGTACCAGAAACCCTGCAACACTCCTCCGCCGCTGAGTGGCCCTGGTAAGTTCTCCTTCCTGTAACCCTAGATCTCCATTAGGGCTTTGAGTTCATCCGTATTCATCGCCGTTCATCAGTGCTTATCCGCCCTTCTCTTAGCCTTTTTACTGAGTTTATATACGCCTGATAGCTTTGATCCGCGGCTAGATCCATAGTTTTAGTTCACCATACCATAGCATCTTGCTGTTCCTGGATAGACTCCATCTGGATCTTCTCTGTTCCTCTTAGCGCCATTGTAGGGCTCAGAAAAGTTTTCTTTATTTAACCACGGTAGATCCAAAATTATACTGCCATATTGTGAAACCTGTTTCTGTAAACACTTAGTAGATTTTCAGCTCTGGCTCTTCTCCCTAAGGGTGGTTTAACTTTTTAATAGTCAATCCGCCATACGCCATTAGCCCTCACTTAAACCGCCAGCTTGACTTGAATATCAATTTTTTGGTTTAATACTGATTAGTACACTTGAACCGTCAATTGTAAACCGGACTTCATTTTTTTTGTTTTACAGTTTGCTTTCCAAGATGACCAAACAATTCTCTGCTTGAAACTGGGTTCCGTCCCGAATCACGGAGACACAAATCAATGGATATGTTACCACTGGCGCTTTAGCCTCGAAAAGGGTCCTTCATTGGCGAGTCCCGGGCCCTGAGTGCCCGCCTGAACCTCAAGATGGAGAGGTGATTGTATTTATGCAACACTTAGACTGGGGATTCAGCCCGCCCGGATCAAAAAAAATTTAGGATGTCCTTGCTAGTTTTCAACTTCATCCACAAGATATTGGACCAAATTCCGTGTCCAATATATGCAATTTTCAAGTGTTCTGTGAAGTCTACCTTCAAGAAGAACCATCTGTGGACCTTTTTCAGGATTTATTCCATTTAAACCGCTGCACAGAGTTCTCTGATGGTCCCAACACGGAACTTGGTGGGGTATCAATCCAGAAGAGAAAAGAAGTTGATTTCTCTCATGCAAAACACCACAACCATCCCAAAGATTGGAACCAAACTTGGTTTTATTGTCAGAATACTGCCCCTGCTGGAGAAAATCCTTTGCCGGGCTATCGCCCTCACCGGCTTAGAAATGGCCATCCGTTACCTCTACGCTTAACTGCCAAAGAAAGGCAAACTTATGCACCTCAACTCGCCAAGCTCCGGGCTCTCCTGGCCAACGGTTTGACTGGTATTGATCTCGTCCGCTGTTGGGTTTCTTGGGGTATTCTGCCTTTAAGTCGCCACCCCGTATTAATGCATGAATATAGTGGCAACGTCAAGGATCCTCAACGATATCATGAAATAGAAATGATAGACACTGAAGTTACTGAATCTGTGAAGAAGATGCTTGATGAACCGATCGCCGCCTGCAGCCAAACCGGGTTGCCACCTTTTTGCACCGCCAACAAACCGCCAACGGTAAAGTTTAATTTAATGATCACTAATTCGCCTCCGCTTTAACAATGTGCTAATACTCCTTTGTTTTTATTTCACAGGCCAATAGTTCCTCCTGGAAGCGGAATAAAGCGGCTAGGTCTCCTCGTGCAAAGAGCAAGGTCACCAAGAAAGCTGCCAAGAAGAAAACCACCGAGTCTTCTGATCCGCCAGAAGATATTGACGAATCAGATCTAGAGATAGAACTTGACTTGCTTGGTTCCTTTTTCATACACCTTATTGACAATGACTATTCCCAGGATGATGCGGCAGCCAGCCGTGCGGACCATGTTGAGGTAATCTCTCTTTCCTCCGATTTAGATCTTGTGCCGGTTCAAAGATTTCGCCGTGCAGTTCGGAAAGTAAAATACTCTCACCCTATTGCTTATTTGGATCCAAAATTTTCTTTGAAGACACAGCAAGCTGAAGAGCGTCGCACAACCCGGCACAATGACCAGCAAATCACTTCTTCCGGTTTACCGGATACACCAACCCGGAAACGTCGTCCAGAGGTTACTTGTTCTCCCGAAAAACTTTATCCTTTGAAGGGTTTCTTCAGATACCCACTTAATTCATCTGATCCAAATTACCACGTGTCTTCCAATTCGTCTGGCGGTTCATCAACCACTCAGCTGCCTCCCCTTAAAGCCGTCCCTGGGTAAGAAAAATTGCCCTTCATATTTTTCCTTCATAGTTCGGGTTACCGTGCTAATCTTTTGTTTTGATATCACAGTGCCAAAGCCCGCATGAGCAAGAAGGCTAAAACCAGTGCCCCTATTGGTGAAGTTGAAACGGAAAGGGCTCCTGAGGGTTCCGGCAGAAATACTGATGTTATGGATGATTCCACCCCACAAGGCGAGAACACTGAAGCTAATCCGCCAGAAGCTGACCCGGCCACTCATATTGATCCATTGAGCCCTCATGCTACTCCTCCGCGCCCAGCTGCTGATCCCTTGAGCCCGTCTGCTAATCCGCCAAGTCCAGCCAGGGGTACCGTCAATCTGCCAAGTCCACCAAAAGGTGATGATGATGATGTTGTTATTACTGGCACGGCTCACACTAGTCCTGGTAATCCGGTTATCTTGGCCAAACATACTGCCAAAGAGGAATTCACTACAATGGGCAAGGGGAAAGGGAAGACGGATTTATCAAACTTCGTCAACCTTAGCGCCGAAGAACTTCATTCCGGTTTTTTAAACCGCCTTTACACCAGCCGTGACTTTGAAGCCGGTTTGGTGAACCTGATGAAGGAGCGTTATGAGGTACTCTTCAAGAACACTTTGAAATTTACTCTATTCTGCATATCTCTTCCATTGTAGCCCCCAAGGACCGGGTTATCTCTTGAAGATAAACCGGGACTTTGATATAAAGAACACTTCAACTTAGTAGCCCCCAAGGGTCGGTTTGTCTTCTTGAAGACAAACCGGGACTGTCTGTCCTTGTTAATTGCCTTTACTGATAACTGATCAATTTTGCATTAGCCCCCAAGTGCCAAGCTTAATACCTGGATTGAGCCTTGGGACTTGAAAAATACTCACTTTAAAAAGCAATCCACATTAGCCCCCAAGTGCCGAGTGCATAACTTGTTATGTGCTGGGGACTTTAAAATTTTCATCTTCTGACTTTTGCAGACTGAGAAGACTATCAAAGAATACCAAATCTCCGACCTTCAAGAGAACATCAAGTCCCAGCAAGAAGAAACCTCTAAAGCCAAAGAGGGGCTAAAGGATGTTTTGACAACCATGGAGCAATTGAAGGATGGCTTCAAAAATGAACACGCCAACTGGGAGACAGAGAAAGGTGCTTTGCTGAAGCGTGCTGAAGATGCCAAAGCAGCTCTTAAACTGGTAACGGAAGAGCTGGCAGGGCTAAAACATCAAGTGGATGCTATGACTTCTGCAGTGTTTGGTAAGTACCTTGTCATAGCCGGTTTGAAAATATCTTGAACTTTGCCGATTTAACATTGAATTCTTAAATCGTTGCAGGTAATCGTATTGCTCAGCTGGGCACAGATATGCGGATGAAATTGAAGGCAGCGTACACTTTGATTGAGCAATTATACACCGGTGCCCAATGGGTTATCTGTGCAGTTTCATACAACAAACCGGCACCAACATTGATCAATGACACACTAGCAAGATTATCCATGACACCGGCTCAGATAGCGGAGGTGAAGCGATCTGCTGCCAGGGCTGGCGCTTTACTGGCACTGACTCGGGCCAAAGCATGGATATCTGACTTGGGTCCAGTTGATATTGCCAAGGGATTTCCAGATGAACAAGCAGACGGGTCAGCATTTGACAATGAAGCCCTCAAAGCCCTGACAAAGGAGATGCGTCCACTATCAAGTCAACTGGCTGTAGAGGCTAACTTGACTGTTCATCAGTCCTTTTATGATGAAAGGAACCATCAAGTTGATACGAATGTGACAGAAGCGCAAAGCCTTATACCGCCAATCCGTAAGCACACTTACGCCCCTGATGTTGACCCGTCCAATCTGATAAGTGAAGAAGCTGTATTTTAGGCTTTAACCCGGATTGACTGGACCACCATTGACTTCTAGCCTCTGGGTGGAGAGGAGGAGGTTGAACCGGCATCGGAAGATCCATCAACTTCACATCGTCCTGGCAATGAGTCTTAATCCGGCATTCGAATTACTTTGACAGACTTTATTGCGTAAAAACAATCAACATTTTGGGCCTCAAAGTGCCTTGTAATAGGCTAGTTAAAACTCTTTGATCTGTGGTACTGATGCATGACTTTGTTGATCTGCCATGATACATGCTATGTTTGCTTATACTTTGATAATATCATGCAATCCTGATGTCTACATACAAAAAATTTGTCCTGGCGGTTTACCGCCGGACGGGTCATAATGCCCAAAATAAAACCTGATTGATAATCAAACTTGAATAAATATGAAATAATTCATACCTGTGATATGACATCACGTAGTTGGTTTACCAACTTTGATTGTAGTAAGGGTGAAGACCCAAGTTCTTGAGTTTCTATAACTCTCATCATGCAGTGATGGTGTGTAATACTTCATGCCGGGTTATGATGAACACCAGATGATCAAACTGGCGACATATAGCCAAAGCCAGACCGGGTTAACAAACGCCTGTTTGATAATAAGATCTGACAACGGTTAGTTGACAGCCAAGCCGGGTTAACAAACACCGGGTTAATAATAATGTCTGACAACTTGTAGTTGAAAGCCAAGCCGGGTTAACAAACGCCGGTTAATATGATGACTAAAGAGCCAGACCGGATCAAAAGATACCGGTTCAACATAAAACTCATCAAAAAAGAGAACTTCTTGACAAAAGGCAAATAAAACCGTGTAGTCGAGGCTTTTCGAGGGCTGCTAGACCCAAATTCGAGGCTTTTCGTGGGCTGCCAGGCCGCTGAGTTAAACCATTTGACAAAGCCTTTTAAGATGGGCCTCCAACTAACCAATCGTCATTTTAACTTTGACAAGTTCAGGGTCTCAATGAGAGTAACTGTCAAACATTCGGCGGGTCATGCCAGGATTACCTGGGTAGGAGTGGCTTACTTGATGAAGGCAGGTTAACCTGGGGTTTTAGGTAAATATACCAGGCTTCCAAGCCGTGGGTTGATACCCAGCTACAAGGGTCCTTTCAAACTCTTTGTTACTTTACACAAAGAGCCCCCAAGTAAATTTGTGAGCTATGCTCATTGGGTGCCTATGTTTGAGCTGTGCATAGCATCCAAACTCTCTTTGGCCCCTTGGTGTGAAGCTCCCAAGTTGTATTGTGGCATGATAGCCGGTTTAACAGGTAGTACTCCACTTTGTCAGTTGAAGCCCCCATGTAACTCAAAAGATATTTGAGAAAAAATAGCAGAGGCCCTACTTATAGCAAGGATGCTGGTTTATTTTATTGATCATAATTATACATTGTTGAAATATGTACATAAGAATAGCCTATGGCTCAAGTATAGTAAGGCCGAAGGAGAGCTATGTTCCACGGCCGCCGGGTCTCCTCCTCAGAACTGCGTGAGTTGTCTTGAACATCAATGAGGTAGTATGATCCGTTGTGCATATTTTTGCTGACTACAAAGGGCCCTTCCCAAGGTGGGGATAACTTGTGCATATCGGTCTAATCCTGGATGAGCCGGAGCACTAAGTCGCCTTCTTGAAAGGTTCTTGTCTTAACCCGACAGTTGTGATAACGCCGCAGATCTTGCTGATAAACCGCCGAACGAGCCAAAGCCATATCCCGTTTTTCATCTAACAGGACCAACGCCTCCTGGCGTGCTTGCTCATTGTCCGCTTCACCGTAATTGGCAACCCGGGGCGAATCATGACGAATATCACTTGGGAGGACCGCCTCTTCCCCGTATACCATGAAGAAAGGTGTGTAACCCGTCGATCTATTGGGGGTGGTGTTGATGCTCCATAACACAGAAGGCAATTCTTCCACCCAACAACCTGGCGTCTGCTTTAAAGGAACCATGAGACGGGGTTTGATACCCTTCAAGATTTCTTGATTGGCTCTCTCTGCTTGACCATTGGACTAGGGGTGCGCCACGGATGCTAAGTCAAGCCGGATGTGCTCTCTTTGACAGAAATCCTCCATCTCACCTTTAGAAAGATTTGTGCCATTATCTGTGATGATGCTGTGTGGAAAGCCAAAGCGGAAGATAATATTTTTGAGAAATTGAACCGCCATAGCCGCATCACACTTGCTGACAGGCTCCGCCTCAACCCATTTAGTGAATTTGTCAACCGCCACCAGTAGGTGGGTCTTCTTATCCTTGGAGCGCTTAAAGGGTCCCACCATATCAAGCCCCCAAGTGGCAAACGGCCAAGTGATAGGAATCATCCTTAATTCTTGAGCCGGAACATGAGCTCAGCGTGAAAACTTCTGACAAGCGTCACACCGCTTTACCAGATCCTCCGCATCAGCATGAGCTGTCAACCAGTAGAACCCATGACGAAAAGCTTTAGCAACCAGGGACTTTGAACCGCCATGATGACCACAATCCCCTTCATGAATTTCCCATAGGATCTCTTGGCCTTCTTTAGGAGAAACACAACGCTGAAATACGCCTGAAACGCTGCAGCGGTGTAACTCGCCATTGTGAATAACCATGGACTTGGATCGCCGGACTATCTGCCGGGCCAGAACTCCATCGTCTGGTAACTCGCCCCGGTTCATATACGCCCGATATGGAACCGTCCAATCCGGCACAACATGTAAAGCGGCCACCAATTGGGCCTCTGGATCAGGAACAGCTAGATCCTCCTCCGTAGGCAACTTAACAGACGGGTTATGCAAGATATCTAAAAAAGTATTGGGAGGTACCGGTTTATGCTGAGATCCCAGCTGGCTCAAAGCGTCTGCCGCTTCGTTTTTACGCCAATCAATATGCTCAACCTGATACCCTTTGAAGTGATCCGCCACAATATCCACCTCGCGTCTGTAAGCCGCCATGAGTGGATCCTTAGAATCCCAAGTGCCAGAAACATGCTGAGCCACTAGATCAGAGTCTCCAAAGCATCGTACCCGGCTTAAATTCATCTCCTTGGCCACACGAAGCCCGTGGAGTAAAGCCTCGTACTCAGCTTCATTGTTAGTACAGGGTAACATTAAACGGAGGACATAACGAATTTTATCACCTCGAGGGGAAGTAAGGACAGCTCCAGCCCCCGAGCCCTCCAATTGCCTGGATCCATCAAAGTGAATAGTCCAGTATGTATTATCCGGTTTGTCCTCTGGTGCTTGTAACTCGGTCCAATCATTGATGAAGTCAACAAGTGCTTGGGATTTGATGGCTGTCTGAGGCATATACTTCAACCCATGGGGACCAAGCTCAATTGCCCACTTTACAACCCGGCCAGTTGCCTCCATGTTCTGAATTATATCGCCCAAGGGAGCGGAACTGACCACTCTAATGGGATGGCCTTGAAAGTACTGTTTGAGCTTTTGACTTGCCATAAAAACTCCATATACCAGCTTCTGCCAATGCGGATATCGCTGCTTTGACTCGATGAGCACCTCGCTGATATAGTAAACCGGCCGTTGAACCGGATATTCCTTGCCAACCTCCTTGCGCTCTACCACAATTGCCACACTGACAGCACGGGCATTAGCACCCATGTACAATAACAAGGGCTCTTTGTCAACCAGAGCAGCAAGGACCGGTGGTTCAGCCAACTGCCGCTTCAAGTCTTCAAACGCCGCATTAGCCGCATCACTCCAGACAAAGGTGTCTGTTTTCTTCAACATCTGGTATAGAGGGATCGCCTTCTCTCCTAAGCGGCTAATAAACCGGCTTAGGGCTGCAATTCAGCCTGCCAGACGCTGAACATCATTGATGCACGCCGATTTAGCCAAAGATGTAATCGCTTTGATCTTCTCTGGATTAGCCTCAATGCCTCTGTTGGACACCAGAAAACGTAGGAGTTTGCCTGCCGGAACACCGAAAACACATTTGTCCGGATTGAGCATCATCTTGTAAACACGCAGATTGTCAAAGGTCTCCTTGAGATCCTCTATCAACGTCTCCTTCTTCCTGGACTTTACCACAATGTCATCAACATAGGCATGAACATTGCGCCCAATCTGAATGTGAAGACAATTTTGCACACATCAAGGATAAGTTGCCTGGGCACTCTTGAGCCCAAAGGGCATAGAAACATAGCAGAAGGCTCCAAAGGGAGTGATGAAGGCAGTCTTCTCCTGATCCTTAACTGCCATCTTGATCTGATGATAGCCTGAATAAGCATCCAAGAAACTCAAACGCTCACAACCCGCCGTCGCATCAAAGATCTGATCAATACGCGGGAAAGCAAAAGGATCAGCCGGACAAGCTTTGTTCAAATCTGTGTATCCCACACACATGCGCCAAGTGCCGTTTTTTTCTTAAGAACCAACACCGGATTAGCCAACCACTCAGGGTGAAACACTTCAACGATAAACCCAGCAGCCAACAGCCGGGCTACCTCTTCACCAATTGCCTTGCGTCTCTCCTCGTTAAAGCAGCGAAGAAACTGCTTGACCGGTTTAAACTTGGGATCAATATTGAGAGTGTGCTCAGCGAGTTCCCTCGGTACACCTGGCATGTCAGAAGGCTTCCATGCAAAAATGTCCCGGTTCTCACGGATGAACTCGATGAGCGCGCTTTCATATTTCGGATCCAGATTTGTGCTGATGCTAAACTGTTTGGATGAATCGCCAGGAACAAAGTCAACAAGTTTAGTCTCATCAGCCGGTTTGAATTTTAGGTTCGGGTAATGCTAAGTTGTGGGCTTCTTCAGAGGGGTCATATCTGACGTATCAACATTGTCTTTATAGAACTTCAACTCCTCTGTAGCACAAACTGACTCAGCATAAGCCGCATCACCTTCCTCGCAATCCAAAGCGATCTTACGACTTCCGTGAACCATCATGGTCCCCTTGTGACCGGGCATCTTGAGCTGCAAATAAATATAACAGGGCCTTGCCATGAACTTTGCATAAGCCGACCGTCCAAACAGTGCGTGGTACGGGCTCTGGATCCTCACCACTTCAAAGGTTAATGTTTCAGACCGGGAGTCATGCTCATCACCAAACACAACCTCCAAAGCGATCTTGCCAATAGGATATGCTGATTTACCTGGTACTACACCATGGAAAACAGTGTTTGACGGTTTAAGACTCTTGTCTGTCAACCCCATGCGATGGAAAGTCTCAAAATACAGAATGTTGATACTGCTCCCTCCATCCATAAGCACTTTGGTGAACTTATAACCTCCCACCTAAGGTGCCACCACTAAAGCCAGGTGACCCGGATTGTCAACCCGGGGCGGATGATCCTCTTTGCTCCACACAATGGGTTGCTCGGACCACCGCAAGTAGCATGGTACTGCCGGTTCAACAGCATTAACCGCCCTCTTGTGAAGCTTCTGATCACGCTTGCACAAACTAGTGGTGAACACATGATACTGCCCACCATTCAACTGCTTCGGGTGGCTCTAATAACCTGATCACTGTTGATTTCCTTGATTATTCTGTTGGTTATTACCACTTTGGTTGTTCTGGTTGCCCTGATTATTCTGAAATCCAGAGCTTGAACTGCCGCCATCATGAAAACCTGGGCATGAACCACCCGATGGACCCTGATCATACCGAAAAAGATCAGAGTTTTTGAACTCCTTCATAATGTGACAATCTTTCCAAAAATGTGTTGCTGGAACCTCCTTGGTCCCATGCTTTGGGCAGGGCTGGTTTAACAAACGCTCCAAATTCATTCCGCCACCATGCTGGGGCGGTTTACCCTTACGACGCTGCACATTAGCGTTAGCCACAAAATCTGAATCTGCTTTGCGCTTACCATTATTCCCATGGCCTCCTTGGTTGTGTTGCTGTCCCTTTGCACCGCCGTTCTTCTTTCCCTTCTCTGGTTTCTCCTCATCAGAATCGGGATCCTATGTATTATCAGAATCGGCATATTTGACCAAGGCGGCCATAAGGGTGCCCATGTCCTTGCAGTGACGCTTGAGCCGTCCCAACTTCATCTTTAGTGACTTAAACCGGCAATTGCGTTCCAGAGTGATGATTGCTTGGCCAGCATTAATCCGGTCTGATGAATGCAAAACCTCTGAAACCCGGTGCACCCAATGAGTTGTTGACTCGTTCTCCCCTTGAACACAGGCATCCAGATCCACAATGGACATAGGCTGTTTACATGTGTCCTTGAAATTGACTATAAACCGGGCCTTCAACTGGTCCCATGACTCGAAGGAGTTAGCTGGTAAGTTCTTCAACCATGTACGGGCTGTTCCCTCCAACATTATCGTGAAGTACTTTGCACAAGCCGCTTCATCCACGTCCAGCATCTCCATTGCCATCTCATAACTTTCCACCCACGCCTCGGGTGGCTGATCGGCGGTATAATTAGGTACCTTTCGTGGGCCCTTGAAGTCCTTAGGCAGTCGCACATTACGGAGAGCCGGAATAAGACACGGCACTCCCCAGGAACTGAAGGCAAGCCCGGTGCCTCAGTCTATTGACACTGCTGGCTGAACCGGGGCGGGTTGATAACGACCCGCATATTGTGCTCTGCCATTGTCCACCACGTCCTGAGTGTTCACCTCACCATGCGCCGGATTGGGTCCTTGAGGGACAATACGGCGCCGCGCACTGCTGGACACCTCCGGTTCATCTATATGCCCGCTATAGCTTTTGCTCGGACGTGGGGTCGTGTGAATCATGTCTCGGCTATACGAGTAAGCTTGCTACTACATCATAGCTGTTTGAAGAAGATCCCTGGCCCGCCGTGTCTCAACCGCCGCTGGCGATTCACCCTCTATCGGAATAGCTGCCAACCGGGATGTTGCTGCTATCATATTGTCCAAAGGGGTAGAAAAGTGACCTGGCGGGGGTGTGGTATACCGCGGTGGGTTGTCCGTGCGTCGAGGTGGACCCATCACCTGAGATTGATCCGGTGCTCCGGTCCTTGGCACAATAGTCCGGTTCACTGCTGCCGGGTTGCTAGTCCCTGCTCCTGGTGTATCAAAGAGGTTCATCGCATTGTAATCCGCCGGCAAGCGAGATTGATGTCTCCTTCTGAATACTTGATTCGACGCGTTCTGATCCATCAAAAGTCGAGAATTCTCAGCTTGAATCCTCTGTGCCTGGGCATCTAAAGCAGCCCGTTCCTCAGCCATCCTGATCTCCTCAGCCACTAAATCCTCTTTAGCCTGTGTTATCTGATGCTTTAGCCTCGCAACGTCCGCATTGTGCTGATCCTGCGTTGCCGGAGTAACTGCTGTGGTCAACAAGGTTGCCCAGGCATCCATCAAACCGGAGAGGACTTGAGCCAGCCGGCGCGCGGAGCCTCCTGTCCCTGCTACCGGTCCGAACGCCGCCGCAGTAGAATTTTGCAAAGTTGGCTGTGTTCCGGCCATGAAGATCCCGGCACGGTTCGGCGGTTCAAGAAATTCCGAAATATTGGTGCCATCGGAATATCCTTCGAACACACTGTCATGAACTTGGTACAGGGACTCGGTTTCACCAGCGGATGATTCGCCGTCAGAATAAGCGACCGTCTCACCTTCAGACACTGGTTCTGATCCGATCCCGTGGACACATCCCACGAACGCATGCTTCATGGCTGGGTGAATCCGAGCAGGGCTTGCACGCTGAGCCGTCTCGACGAGGTCGGTGCAGATGTCCGGCTCAGGGCCCGGTTCGCCGATCTTGCTAATGAAAACGTGAATTCCACCAAAGGGGACCCGGTACCCGTACTCAATTGACCCAGCCTCGAGGCCCCATCCTGCATCGTCAATGTAGCGCTTGCCGCGACGACTCTTGGTCATCCGGCCAACTGCGTACCCTTTGAGTCCTTCATAGTTGCCCTTCAAGAACTCGAAACCAACGTGCGATAGCCCCATGGTGGGTGCCAACTATGTGGAAATATCACATCAGATGTCCTCGTGAAAGGACTTAGTCGTGGAGCCATCGCGACGGGTTAGCTTAAAGGGGTTAAACCGGACAAAGGACACGAGGGATTTTATACTAGTTCGGCCCCTTCGATGAAGGTAAAGGCCTACGTCTAGTTGTGATGGGATTATTGGGGTCTCGATAACCAGGGAGCTAAACACGCTATGCATGGCTCTCGAGTTGTTGTTTCTTGTTCCTGAACCGCCGCCGGCTTGTCCCCTTATATACACGGGTTGACGCTCGGCCGATTTACAGAGTTCCGAGGCCGGCTCATACAAGTGTCTGGCTCGGTCTCTCCTTTCCTATCTTACACTACAAGTTATATGATCATGGCAGTTTACCACTATGGGCCCTAATCCGCCTTTGGGCACCAGGCCTCTAAGCTTCATAGTAAAGCGCCATCTTCTGGGTCTTCGTGGGCTTCAATATAGTTGAGGGTGAATCGGCCCCTCCTGGGCGGTTTACACTCAGTAGTTATATCCCCAACAAACACCGACAACTAGAATGATGTGTGAACATGAATGTAAAGTCGGTGAGAAATACGCACTGCCCCAAGCTTAGGCTTTTGGCCAAAGTTGGTATATGCCCATGGGTCAAAGTGATCCTCTCCGGTGTACCGAGGAGGTTCCTCAGGATGCCACTGGTTAGCGAGCTCCTCCGGATCGCACTGATAAACAGACTCTCGATATGGGTCAAGTGGTGGCTCAGGTTCTGGGACTCGTGTCAGCTCCCAGTAAGCATAAATGTCCTCCGGCATGATGGGGTACGTGCTTGAATGTATATTAAACAAAGAGGGTGCATGGAAGATAATAGTCTCACACTTAGTTTTAGCAAATATCAAGTTATACTTAAGTATCTTCTTCTTATTTTTAACAATAAAAGGCATGTGCTTCCATACTCTTATAGTCTAGCAAAATAGTGGGCAGCAACTTTTCATCTTTCTCACAATGCCTAATAGGTATCTCAAAGTGTTTAGCAAGGCATGAAGCAAAGATACCTCCGAAGATGGGCCCCTTTGTATGGTTCATACTTAACTGTTTAGCAACAATAGCGCCTAACTTGAAAGTTGTATCACAAAATAAAGCATGGTGCAAAATAGCAAGGTCTGGAGCACTAAGGCTCCCACTGTTCTTGCGACCAATTAAGCATCTACTAGCAAATATTGCAAAGTAGCGTAGAACAGGAAAATGTACACTAGTAGTCCTTCCCTCTGAAACTTTTCTCGTTTCCCCAACAGCAATTCTATCAATAAATTCTTTCACGTCTCTAGGATGTGGTTCCTCGACGCTGCCCTCGAAGGGAAACTTGCAAATCACACAAAAATCATATAGTGACATCTCCTTAAACTCATCATATAAATAAAACTCCACTGAAGGTGGTGATCTTCTAGCATGGAAATGAAAATTTTGCATGAAAATATTAGTGAGTAGGAGATACTGTTCACACTGGTCGTAGAGCAAGGCGGTGATGCCTGCATTCTCAGCCAAATAATAGAAGTCATCGTGAATTCCGGTGTCTCTCAAGAATGCATCACAAGGCCATTCACACGGCCGAACCTCCATGGTGCGAGGAAGATTGTACTTGGGATTTTTATTCTCTTCATTCTGCTTTTCCTTTGAGCTTTGGCTCGAGGAGCCCCTCAACAATCTCTTCGTCATTTTCTTTCTCTGAAAAATTTCTGAAATTTTTAGTGACTCAAAATAAAAGTGAACCAAACTCAACAAGATTGATAGCAACTACTCCCACAAGTGCCTAGAGGCTATATCATGCATTAAAACTACTTTGGACCATATAAATTTGAAATGCAAGCTCAAGAATAGGGTCACCTCAACAACACAAATTTGCAATAAATAAAGAACTAGACCAAAAACTAATTGGACCATTGGAGAAGTCAGATACCGAAGAACAATCTCCCAAAGCAGTTTTGTGAATGGAGCTTTGAGCAAGGAGATCGAAAATGGCAGCAAAACGAGCCAGAACTCGGGTTTGAGTTATGGGATGATTTTTTTGGAGGAAAACGAAGTTTGTGGGTGCTGGAATAAGTGGAGGGGGGTCCATGTGGGTCCCACAAGGCAGGGGGTAGGGCGCACCCTCCACCCTTGTGACCAAATGGTTGGTCCCCCTGGTGTGTTCTAAGTGCCAGAAATTCTTAAATATTCTACAAGAAATCATACTCAATTTCCAGGGCATTTGGAGAACTTTTATTTTCGGGGTATTGTTTTATTGGAGGAATAATTTAGAAAATAGACATAAAATACTATTTTTGCTTTATTTAAACTAAATAACAGAAAGTAAAAGAAGGGTACAGAAGGTTATGCTTTCTAACTTCATCTGTCTCATGCTCATCAAAAGGAATCCACTAACAAGGTTGATCAAATCTTGTTAACAAACTTCTTCCGAATAACATGAAATCAGAGAATTTTTGAATAACACTAGGTTACCTCAACGGGGATATGCATGTCCCCAACAATAAGAATATCATATTTCTTTTCGATAGTAGCAAGAGGGAATTCAAAACCTCCAATAGTAATCGTTGAAATTTTTCCAATAGAATTGATACTATGAACTTGAGGTTGTTTCTTCAGAAAGTGTACCATATGCTCATTACCATTAACATGAAAAGTGACATTGGCTTTGTTGCAATCAATAACAGCCCCTGCAGTATTTAGAAAAGGTCTACCAAGAATGATCGACATACTGTCGTCCTCGGGAATATCAAGAATAACATAGTCCGTTAAAATAGTAACGTTTGCAACCACAACAGGCACATCCTCACAAATACCGACGGGTATAGCAATTGATTTATCAGCCATTTGCAAAGAGATTTCAGTAGGTGTCAACTTATTCAAATCAAGTGTACGATATAAAGAGAGAGACATAACACTAACATCGGCTCCAAGATCACATAAAGCAGTTTTAACATAGTTTCTTTTTATGGAGCATGGTATAGTTGGTACTCCTGGATAACCTAGTTTCTTTGGTATTCCACCCTTAAATGTATAATTAGCAAGCATGTTGGAAATTTCAGCTTCAGGTATCTTTCTTTTATTTGTAATAATATCTTTCATATACTTGGCATAAAGATTCATTTTAAGCATATCAGTCAAACACATATGCAAAAAGATAGGTCTAATCATTTCAGCAAAGCGCTCAAAATCCTCATCATCCTTTTTCTTGGATGGCTTAGGAGGAAAAGGCATGGGTTTCTGAACCCATGGTTCACTTTCTTTACTGCGCTTCCTAGCAACGAAGTCTCTCTTATCATAACGTTGATTCTTTGATTGTGGGTTATCAAGATCAACAACAGGTTCAATCTCTACATCATTGTTATTACTAGGTTGAGCATCAACATGAACATCATCATTAACATTATCACTAGGTTCATGTTCATTACCAGATTGTGTTTCAGCATCAAAAATAGAAATATCATTGGGATTCTCAGGTCTGTCAACAACAGGTTCACTAGAAGCATGCAAAGTCCTATCATTTTTCTTTTTGTTTTTCTTAGAAGGAATAGGTGCATCAACATTAGTTCTCTGAGAATCTTGGTCAACTCTCTTAGGATGGCCCTCAGGATACAAAGGTTCCTGGGTCATTCTACCACCTCTAGTCATAACTCTAACAGCATTATCATTTTTCTTATTATTTAACTCATTGAGCAAATCATCTTGTGCCTTCAACACTTGTTCTACTTGAGTGGTAATCATGGATGCATGTTTACTAATAAGATTAAGGTCACCTTTAAATCTAGACATATAATCACTCAAGTGTTCAACCATATAAGCATTATGTTTCAGTTGTCTACCAACATAAGCATTGAAGTCTTCTTGTTTAACAATAAAATCATCAAACTCATCCAAGCATTGGCTAGCAAACTTAGTAGATGGGATTTCACACTTATCCAATCTATAGAGAGAATTTACCTTTACTACCTGTGTTGGGTTATCAAGACCATGTATCTCTTCAATAGGTGGTAAATTCTTAACATCATCAACTTTAATACCTTTTTCTTTCATAGATTTCTTTGCCTCTTGCATATCTTCGGGATTGAGAAATAGAATACCCCTTTTCTTCAGAGTTTTCTTAGGAGTTGGTTCAGGAAGTGTCCAATCATTATCATTACTCAATATATTATTCCATAGCAATTCAGCTTGCTCAATTGTTCTTTCCCTGAAAACACAACCAGCACAACTATCCAGGTGGTCTTTGGGAGCATCGGTTAGTCCATTATAAAAGATATCAAGTATTTAATTTTTCTTGAGAGGATGATCAGGCAAAGCATTAAGTAATCGGAGAAGCCTCCCCCAAGCTTGTGGGAGACTCTCTTCTTAAATTTGCACAAAATTAAATATTTCCCTTACGACAACTTGTTTCTTATGAGCAGGAAAATATTTTTCAGAGAAGTAATAGATCATATCCTAGGGACTACGCACACAACCAGGAGCAAGAGAATTAAACCATATATTAGCATCACCCTTTAATGAGAAAGGAAACAATTTAAGGATATAATAATAGCGTATTTTTTCCTCATGAGTAAACATGGTGGCTATATCATTCAATTTAGTATGATGTGCTACAACAGTTTCAGATTCATAGTCATAGAAAGGATCAGATTCAACCAAAGTAATTAACTCAGGATCAACATAGAATTCATAATCCTTATCAGTAACACAGATAGGTGAACTAGCAAAAGCAGGGTCATATTTCATTCTAGCATTAAGAGACTTTTCTTTCTGCTTAGCTAACAGTTTCTTAAGATCATATCTATCATTGCAAGCAAAAAGGTCTCTAGCAATTTCTTCATCCATAACATAACCCTCAGGCACAACAGGAAATTCATATCTAGGGGGAGAATCTTCATCATCACTTTCATCAATATCATCAATTTCAATAATTTCATTCTCTCTAACCCTAGCAAGTTGTTCATCAAGAAATTCACCTAATGGCACATTATTATCAAGCAGAGAAGTAGTTTCATCATAAGCATCATGCATAGCAGAAGTTCCATCATCAATAACATGCGGCATATTAGAATCAATAGCAGGTGCAGGTGTAGGTGTCGCAAGTTTACTCTTAGCAGAAGGTGAATCAAGTGCAGAGCTAGATGGCAATTCCTTACCTCCCCTCGTAGTTGAGGGAAAAATCTTGGTTCTTTTATCTTTCAAATTCCTCATAGTGATCAACAGATAAAAATCCCAAGTGACTCAAAGAATAGAGCTATGCTCCCCGGCAACGGCGCCAGAACAAGGTCTTGATAACCCACAATTATAGGGGATTGCAACAGGTTTCGAGGGTAGAGTATTCAACCCAAATTTATTGATTCGGCACAAGGGGAGCCAAAGAATATTCTCAAGTATTAGCAGTTGAGTTGTCAATTCAACCACACCTGAAAGACTTAATATCTGCAGCAAATTATTTAGTAGCAAAGTAGTACGGAAGTAACGGTAACGGTGGCAAAAGTAACAGTAGCAGTTTTATAGCAATCGTAACAGTGGCAATGGAGAAGTAACGTAACAAAGATCAATAGGTGAAAAGCTCATAGGCAATGGATCAATGATGGATAATTACGTCAGATGCATTTCATCATGCAACAGTTATAACATAGGGTGACACAAAACTAGCTCCAATTCATCAATGTAATGTAGGCATGTATTCCAAATATAGTCATACATGCTTATGGAAAAGAACTTGCACAACATCTTTTGTCCTACCCTCCCATGGCAGCGGGTCCTATTGGAAACTAAGGGGTATTAAGGCCTCCTTTTAATAGAGTACCAGACCAAAGCATTAGCACTTGGTGAATACACAAACTCCTAAAACTACGGTCATCACCGGGAAGTGTCGCGACTATTGTCACTCCGGGGTTTGTCGGATCATAACACGTAGTAGGTGACTATAACTTGCAAAATAGAATCAAGAACTAACATATATTCATGAAAACATAATAGGTTCAGATCTGAAATCATGGCACTTGGGCCCTAGTGACAAGGATTAAGCATGGCAAAGTCATAGCAACATCAATCTTAGAACATAATGGATACTAGGGATCAAAACCCTAACAAAACTAACTCGATCACATGGTAAATCTCAACCAACACATCACCATCCAGCAAGCCTACGATGGGATTACTCACGCACGGCGGTGAGCATCATGAAATTGGTGATGGAGGATGGTTGATGATGACGATGGCGACAGATTCCCCTCTTAGAAGCCCCGAACGGACTCCAGATCAGCACTCTCAAGGAAGATTAGGGCTTGGCGACGACTGTGTATCGTAAAACACGATGAATCCTTCTCTCTTATTTTTTTCTCCCTGAACGTGAATATAGAGTTGGAGTTGAGGTCGGTGGAGGTCCAAGGGACCCATGAGGTAGGGTGGCGCGCCCCAGGGGGTGGGCGCGCCCTGCACCCTCGTGGACAGGGTGTGGGTCCCTCTTTGTTGATTCTTTCGCCAATATTTTTATTAATTCCAAAATGTGACTCCGTGGAGTTTCAGGTCATTCCAAGAACTTTTATTTCTGCACAAAAATAACACCATGGCAATTCTGCTGAAAACAACATCAGTCCGGGTTAGTTCCATTCAAACCATGCAAGTTAGAGTCCAAAACAAGGCAAAAGTGTTTGGAAAAGTAGGTACGTTGGAGACGTATCAATGAGTTCTTTCCTTTCCTGGATATCCTTCATTGCATCTTCAAAGCGACTCTTTTTCCTCGCATTGGGAACTTGGATATGGTCCATTCGTACCTCGTGGATATGCTTCTGTTTTGTCAGCATGAGAAAGACAACAACATAGGGGAGACCTTGGATATCTCCCATGTCATGTGGTCAGAGCTCCTCTCTGCCATTACTGTGCGCAAGTGCCCCATCTACACCCCCTACCTGATGTTGCTCATTGAGAAGGCATGGGTGCACACCTATCCTGGAGTCTTGTTGGAGACTGGTGAAATGGTCTCTCACAAGGTTAAGCGTCTGAGATAGAAGGAGCACTTGGGCACTCCTACTTCGCAGTCTAGGATCTATCAGGTGATGACGTGGTTGAGGTGGAGGCTAAGGCTGAGGATGATGAGGACTATGAGCCCTCTGGTGTATAGCCCTCATGGGCAAAGAAGCTCAAGCGCAAGATGAAGAAGTTGTTCTGCATGGAGTCTCACGGGCAGTATATGGCCCATGTGGTCGAGAAGAATTCACACAGCCGTCACAAGGTCCTGATGCACCACCTGGGTGCAGAGATTGTTAGTGGATCAGAGGACAAGGTCACTGACGAGGAGGAATGGGTCTATCGACACTGCCCATGGATAGATTCAGACACTGAGTAGTCGTTTGCCAAGGACGGAGGCACGGGCGATCACGCGGGGATGTGATGATGGAGATTGTTGGCTTGGCTATAACCTGCGACTATAGCAGCACTCTTTGCCCTTTGGTGTCTCGATGCCAAAGGGGGAGAGAGTTTAGGGATTTGTCGAGTTGCGGGTGTGTCTTATTTGCCTTGTCTTTCTCTCTCGCAAACTCTTTTCTCGTCATTTGCTTTGGTTTGGTTTGTGTCTTTGAGACCTGGTTACTGTGTCATATGGTGGGAGACATATGCTATCCTATCTTATGCTTATCTAATGAATGTCTAGTACTTTGGTAGTTTTGAGTTGTAAGCTTAAATTGATCCTATTATGCTCACTTACTACTCCTTGCATCCTAGCTTATATGTCTCTTGTATTAGATGCAAGTGTTGTCTGGTTATAAAATATAGGGGGAGTATTGATCCTAATGTGTGTAATGTGCATTCCAAAGACACTCCTAATTAAGTGCACACATCTAGGGGGAGCCCGTCTATATTTTGTAGTCTCTGGGATTTGCTTACTCTCTTGTTATATCTTTATGCAAATCCCGTGTTGTCATTAGTCCACCAAAAGGGGGAGATAGTTAGGGCATGTCTCTCTCTAAGTGGTTTTGGTCATTGATGACAACACTTTTGCGGACTAATCGTGTGCATGGAGCATTTCAGATATTCATTCATTGGCATGAGATGATTCTTTCCCCTCGGTGTTTAAGGAGAAGACGGTGTGTTTCCTTCGTTTCAGTTGTGGTGGTCTTGAGTCGTAGGAAACACCGTACTATCAAGAGGGGGTCTATATCAGAAATGTTAGGGTGGAATCAACACATACATGTCTCCTTTGCACCCCCAACTCTTTCCTGCATCTTTGGAGTATCCTTCATTGTCTTTGAAGTGGGCTTGATAGTGATCTAGTGGTAGTACTGCGGCGCCGAGCGGCAGTACCGCACAGAGCCCCAGGCGGTAGTACTGCTGATCATTGGCAATAGTACCGCCCGGGGGCTCTCTGCTATAGTACCGCTTAGGTGTCGTGCTATTGCCGCCTCCATTCGAGAGAGTCGCTTCTCATGTCGGGTTGTGTTGTAGTAGGAGCGGCAGTAGGAGCGGCAGTAGTGGCGGTAGTACCGCTCATGAGCGGTAGTACTGCCCCTACCACCACTGCTAGTGCCTCCCGTGCTCTCGCTCTCGTTCCACTTCCCCCTCTAAGGCCCATGCTCTCAGTATTCACGGTAGTACCGCTGGGGCTTGCGGTAGTACCGCTACCCCCAGCGGTAGTACCATCCCATGAGCGGTAGTACCGCTCTGTGCAGGCTGGGGAGGGGATAACGGTTGGATTAGTTCCCCCACTATAAAAGGATGTCTTCTTCTCCAAGAAGATTGACCTCTTTTTCCCCAAGCTCCATCGTAGCTCCAAAGCTCATTTTCGCCCGATTTCTCTCCCTAGCCAATCAAACATGTTGATTTTCTAGGGATTGGTTGAGAAGGCCCGGATCTCCACTTCCACCAAGCAAAATTTGATTCCCCAAACTAATCCCTTGCGGATCTTTTTACTCTTGGGTGTTTGAGCACCCTAGACAGTTGAGGTCACCTCAGAGCCACATTCCATTGTGGTGAAGCTCCGTTGTATCATTGGGAGCCTCCAATCAAGGTGGAGATAGCCCAAACCTTGTTTGTAAAGGTTTGGTCGCTGATATGTCTCCAACGTATCAATAATTTATGAAGTATTCATGTTGTTATATTATCGTTCTTGGATGTTTTGCAATCATTTTATAGCAACTTTATATCATTTTTTGGGACTAACCAATTGACCCAGTGCCAGTTGCAGTTTTTTGCTTGTTTTTTACATTGCAGGAAATCAATATCAAATGGAGTCCAAACACTGCAAAACTTTTTGTGGATTTTTTATGGACTAGTAGACACCCAATGGGCTAGAGGGGGGCACAAACCACCAGGGCATGCCTGGGCCCCCAGGCATGCCCTGGTGGGTTGTGCCCACCTCGGTGGCCTCCCGTACCCACTCTTTGCCCTATAAATTCCCAAATATTCCAAAACCCTTTGGGGGAGAACCTAGATCGGAAGTTTCATCGCCACAAGCCTCTGTAGCCACCGAAAACCAACCGGGAGCCCATTCTAGCACCCTGCCGGAGGGGGAGATCATCACCGGTGGCCATCTTCATCATCCCGGCGGCCACCACGATGAGGAGGGAGTAGTCCACCCTCGGGGCTGAGGTTTTTTACCAATAGCTATGTGTTTAATCTCTCTCTCTCTCTCTCTCTCGTGATCTCGAGATGTCACGATCTTGATATATCATGGGCTTTGTTAACATAGATGGATCATATGATGTTTCTCCCCTCTCTACTCTTGTTGTGATGAATTGAATCTTCACCCTTCAAGTTTTGTCATGTCAGATTGAATGTTCAGATTTGAGAACTCATGATATATGTCTTGCGGTGTGAATACTTCAGGTGACAATGGGGTATCATATTGATTCACTTGATGTATGTTATGGCACTCAACTTGCAGATTCCCGCGGTGACATTGGGGTAATCTATGCATAGGGGTTGATGCATGGTTTTATTATCTTTTCTCTGATAGAAACTTTGGGGTCTTCTTGTAGTTCTTTGTTTTGATTGAATATTATGATCATGAAGTTGTTTGATGCATATTGTAGAATTAACTCATGGATACTTGTGGTGACATTGGAGTATCTAGGTGACATTAGAGTTGGTTGATGTGTGTCATATGGTGTTATTTTAGTATGAACTCTTGGTTAGATTGATCGGAAAGAATAGCTTTTTGTTTTTTAGTACGAACTCTAGGGTAGATTGATCGAAAAGAATAGCTTTTAGGTGGTTTCCTACCCTACAAATAGTTTCTATCTTTTGTTCTCTGCTAATAGGAAGTCAGGAGTGATTCTTTATTGCACTTTGAGGGATAATCATATGATCCAACTATGTTAGCATTGTTGAGAGATTGCACTAGCGGAAGTACGGACCCTAGGCCTCATTTTCCATCATTGCAATACCGTTTGTGCTCCATTTTACTATTACTACCTTGCTGTTTTTTTATTGTTCGCACTACAAAAACTCATATCTACTATCCATACTACACTTTTATCATCATCTCTTTGCCGAACTAGTACACCTATACAATTTTCCATTGTATTGGGTGTGTTGGGGACACTAGAGATTTCTTGTATTTGATTGCAGGGTTGCTTTCTTCATCCTACACCTCCCATGGATTGATAAACCTTAGGTCATCCACTTGAGGGAAAATTGCTACTGTCCTACAAAACTCTGCAATTTGAGGCCCAACACGAGTCTACAAGAGTAAAGTTGAGTAGTAGACATCAATCTCTTTTCTGGCACCGTTGCCGGGGAGGTGAGTGCATGAAGGTATATCTTTAGATCTTGCAATCTAATCTTTTAGTTTCTTATTTTCTCACTAGTTTGGTTTATAAAAAGAAAAGTACAAAAAAAATGGAATTGAGGTTGCATGATATTATTCATCTTCATAATGTCTTCCGTGAAAATAATGGAAAGGAAAATTCTGCTCAATTGTTAGAAGAAGAATGCTATAAAATGTTTGGCATAGAATCCATGAATGATGAGCATGACTGCAATGTTGCTAGTATGAATCATTTGAATATCCATGAGTCTAGTGATATGCAAAGCCATAAGCTTGGGGATGCTATGTTTGATGAAGATGATATTTTTAGTCTCCCAAGTTTTGATGAGAAAATTTACTATGATGATTGCATTCCTCCTATTTATGATGATTATATTTATGAAAGTGGATTTAGAGAGGTCATGACTTTATTTAGTGATGAATCCACTACTTTGGAAGAGGTTTCAATTGATTATGAGAACAAAGTTGCTATGTATGATGATTATGGTGATGACATGTATGCTATACTGAATAATGCTAACCATGAAACTTGCCATCATGATTTTAATTTTCAATCACATGATAGTTATTTTGTTGAGTTTGCTCCCACTACTATTGATGAGAATAAATTTTCTTATGTGGAGAGTAGCAAAAAATTTATGCTTATGCATCATGAAAAGAATTCTTTATGTGATAGTTATATTGTTGAATTCATTCATGATGCTACTGAAAATTACTATGAGAGGAACATATGCTTTTACATATTGCAATAATATCAAGTTCCCTCACTTTGTGTTGAAGGTTTTAAAGTTGCACTTGTTTTGCCTTCCTATGCTAGTTGATTCTTGTTCCCATAAATTATTTGCTCACAAAATCCCTATGCATAGGAAGTGGGTTAGACTTAAATGTGCTAGTCATATGCTTCATGATGCTCTCTTTATGTTTCAATTCTTACTTTTTCTGCGATCATCATTGAAATCATCATGCCTAGCTAAAAGGCATTAAAGAAAAGCGCTTGTTGGGAGACAACCCAACACTTTTACCTACTATTTTTGTGTGTGCACATGATTATTATACTGTAGTAATCATGTTTTATTGCTTTTGTTTCAATAAAGTGCCAAGTAAAGCCTTTGGGATAGTGTGGATGATAGTTGACTTGAATCTGTGCAAAAACAGAAAGTTTTGCACTCATTCCAGGAATTTTCAAAATTCATTGGAACGTGCTTTTGATCTGAATTTTTACAGGTGATAGATATACAAATTATCTACATTTTCCTATTTTTTAAGAATTTTTGGAGTAGCATAAGTATGGTTAAAGTACAGATTACTACAGACTATTCTGTTTCTGACAGATTCTTTTTTCAATGCATAGTTTGCTTGTTATCTACTCCCTCGTTCCAAAATAGATGACTCAACTTTGTACTAACTTTAGTATAGAGTTGGGTCATCTATTTTTGAACGGAGGGAGTAGTTTCTATGGCTTATATTGCTGAATATAAAATGTGGAAAGGGTATGATACAATAGGCATTGTGTGGAAAGAATTATGAATCTTGTCTTTGACAGTACCAAAGTGAAATGGTTTACTCTTTATCATACTAACCTCTCTCACGAAGTTCTGTTAAGTTTTGTGTGATTGAAGTTTTCAAGTTTTGGTGACATGCCAATATGAGGAGAATAAGGAGTGACAAGACCCTAAGCTTGGGGATGCCCAAGGCACCCTAAGGTAATATTCAAAGAATATCCAAGCAACTAAGCTTGGGGATGCCCCGGAAGGCATCCCCTCTTTCGTCTCCAACATTATCGGTAACCTCATTTGGAGCTATGTTTTCATTCGTCACATGATATGTGTTTTACTTGGACCGCCAATTTTTTTTGATTTGCTTGCTGATATTTAGAATAATGTTTTGCATCTTTTAATTCAATAAAAATGTCAAGTATAGCCTTTGCCATGCTTATTTGGCAAGTCTATATGTGGATGTTTAAAAACAGAAAGTTTATCGATGTTGCAAAAATTCCCTAGAAAATTCAGAATGTGATAAATTGTTGAAACTTTTTGCACAATAAGCTCGGATAAATTTTCTACAGTGTGTTAAATTTTCAGAATTTTTTTAGTTGAATAAGTATTGATACTCTTGCATTCTTTACAGAATGTACTGTTTTGGCAGATTGTTGTTATGTTTGCATTGTTTGCATATGTTTGCTTGTTTAATGATTCTATTTGAGGATAGGAGTATTAAATATGCAGATGCTTTTAGTATTCAATGTTGAATAATAATCTTAGTGATTTTCTACAGTAGAGAATGATAAGGTTTTTGCATTGATTTATACTAACTTATCTCACGAGTTCTTGTTAAGTTTTGCGTGGATGAAGTTTTTAAGATTTAGCGAAACTGTGATATAAAAGAAATTAAGGAGACGCAGAAGCTCAATCTTGGGGATGACCAAGGCATCACAAGATAATATTTCAAGAATTCTCAAGCATCTAAGCTTGGGGATGCCCCAGTAGGCATCCCACCTTTCTTCATAAACAATTATCAGGTAGTATCGGTTGAGCCTAAGTTTTTCCTTTCACATGATTTGTGCTATTCTTAGAATGTGATTTTATTTTGTTTTTGTTTGCTGTTTTAATAAGATACTTGGATCTGAAAGTTTTTAAAATAAAAGAGAGTTCTCAATTAGCTACTTATTTACTTAACTACTCGCATGATCTTCACTTATATCTTTTTGGAGTAGTTTTTCATTTACACTCGTGCTTCACTTATATCCTATGAGTAAATTGTTAAAAGAATTGAATATCATGAAGTTGGAATTTAATATTCATATCATGCCTAGTGGTAGTTCACATTGGGTTTAGAAAGTGAGATCTTTTGAAGCTTGACAATCACAATATTGGTCATACAAGCAATTCCTGAATAATTACTACAAGGAAGAGAACTTTCACATGCAAATACACTATCTTGGAAATCTTTTGTGATTGCGAGCCCCCATCAAAATATCATATGCCAAAATTGGTGACGTTGGGAAAGGAAGACAACATAATGATTTATGTTTGTTCATATTCACATAGAAGTTATATTGTCATAGATCCTTCAACATGTGGTGCTTGCCCACCATCTTTGCTAGCCAAAAATTCAGCACCGAGTAGAGATACTAGTTGTGCATCCAAAAACCCTTAAACCCAAATCTTATTTTCAAGAGTCCACCATACCTACCTAAGGATTGAGTAAGATCCTTCAAGTAAGTTGTCATGGGTGCAATAAGGCAATAAAAATTTCTTCTAAAAGTGTTAGATCATTTAGTGTAAGAGAAAATTGAGCGTTGTACGAACTTGTGATGGTAAAGAATAAAAGCGATAGACTGCATAATAAAGGTTGCTATCATAAGGGGCAATATAATGTGATGTTCTTTTGCACTAAGGAGTTGAGCATACAAACAAAAAGCGCATGGCAACCTATGCTTCCCTCTGCGAAGGGTCTATCTTTTACTTTTATGTATTTACTATCATGCAAGAGTCAAAGTTTTTCTCTCTATTCCTTTTTATTTTTATCCTTTGGCAAGCATCACGCGGTGAGGAAAGATCTAGGCACATATATCCAGGTGGATATGGGTAGCAAGAGTTATTATTGTTGACATCACCCTTGAGGTGAATACGTTGGGAAGCGAAATTATAAGCCCCTATCTTTCTATGTGTCTGGTTGAAATGTTTAGCTCATGTGTATGCGGTGAGTCTTAGAAATCATAGAGGACTATATGACGGTTGAGTATGTGGAGCTTTTACTTAGACTTTGTTGAATAAGTTGAATTGCAATTGCTTGGTGACCGCGAACATAGATTGTTGAGTTTCAATAGAATTCATTGTTTGAACCTTAACATATGAATTGGTTGCTACTTTGTCATGATGAGTTTTATAAGAAAGAATTGCAATTATGATGCTAGGAAAAGTGATTGAAATTATCATTGATCAAACTTATGCACTTCGCTAGCATTCACACTTCATAAATTATTTCTTTTATCATTTATCTACTCAAGGACGAGTAGGAATTAAGATTGGGGATGCTAATACATCTCCAACGTATCTATAATTTATGAAGTATTCATACTGTTCTATTATCATTCTTGAATGTTTTATAATCATTTTATAGCAACTTTACATCATTTCTGGGACTAACCTATTGACCCAGTGCCAAGTGCCAGTTGTTGTTTTTTCTTGTTTTTTACATCACGAGAAATCAATATCAAATGGAGTCCAAACACCGCAAAACTTTTTGAGGATTTTTTATGGACTAGAAGACACCCAATGGGCTAGAGTAGCACCTGGGGGTGGCCCGAGGGGGCACAGCCCACTAGGGCATGTCCTGGTGGGTTGTGCCCACCTCGGTGGCCTCCCGTACCTCCTCTTAGCCACATAAATTCCCAAATACTCCAAAACCCTTCGGGGGAGAACCTAGATCGTAAGTTACGCCACCGCAAGCCTCTGTAGCCACCAAAAACCAAACGGGAGCCCGTTCCGGCACCCTGCTGATACGTCCATTTTGCATCATGCTTTTATATCAATATTTATTGCATTATGGGCTGTTATTACACATTATATCTCATTACTTATGGCTATTCTCTCTTATTTTACAAGGTTTACCATGAAGAGGGGGAATGCCGACAACTGGAACTCTGGCTGGAAAAGGAGCAAACCTTGGAAACCTATTCTGCACAACTCCAAAAGTCCTGAAACTCCACGAAACAACTTTTTGGAATTTATAAGATTTTCTGAGCGAAAGAAATAGGCCACGGGGCCCACACCCTCTCCAGGAGACAGGGGGAGCCCCCCCCCCCCTATAGGGCGCCCCCTATCTCCTGGGCCCCCTGGTGGGCCTCTGGCGTCCATATTCTGCTATATCATCACCTTTACCCTGGAAAAAATCATGGGCAAGCTTACAGGATGAAACTCCGCCGCCACGAGGCGGAACCTTGGCGGAACCAATCTAGAGCTCTGGCAGAGCTGTTCTGCCGGGGACACTTCCCTCCGGGAGGGGGAAATCATCAGCAACATCATCACTAACGATCCTATCATTGGGAGGGGGTCAATCTCCATCAACATCTTCACCAGCACCATCTCCTCTCAAACCCTAGTTCATCTCTTGTATCCAATCTTGTATCCAAAACCACAAATTGGTACCTGTGGGTTGCTAGTAGTGTTGATTACTCCTTGTAGTTGATACTTATTAGTTTACTTGGTGGAAGATCATATGTTCAGATCCTTAATGCATATTATCACACCTCTAATTATGAACATGAATATGCTTTGTGAGTAGTTACGTTTGTTCCTGAGGACATGGGTGAAGTCTTGCTATTAGTAGTCATGTGAATTTGGTATTTGTTCGATATTTTGATGAGATGTATGTTGTCTTATCCTCTAGTGGTGTCATGTGAACGTCGACTACATGACACTTCACCATTATTGGGCCTAGAGGAGGGAATAGGGAAGTAATAAGTAGATGATGGGTTGCTAGAGTGACAGAAGCTTAAACCCTAGTTTATGTGTTGCTTCGTTAGGGGCTGATTTGGATCCACATGTTTCATGCTATGGTTAGGTTTACCTTAATACTTTTGTTGTAGTTGCGGATGCTTGCAATAGGGGTTAATCATAAGTGGTATGCTTGTCCAAGTAAGGGAAGTACCCAAGCACCGGTCCACCCACATATCAAATTATCAAAGTACCGAACGCGAATCATATGAGCATGATGAAAACTAGCTTGACGATAATTCCCATGTGTCCTCGGGAGCTCCTTTATCATTATTAGAAGTTGTCCAGGCTTATCCTTTGCTACATAAAGGATTGGGCCACCTTGCTGCACCTTATTTACTTTGTTTACTTGTTACTCGTTACTATTTATCTTATCACAAAACTATCTATCACCTACAATTTCAGTGCTTGCAGAAACCCTTACTGAAAACTGCTTATCATTTCCTTCTGCTCCTTGTTAGGTTCGACACTCTTACTTATCGAAAGGACTACGATAGATCCCCTACACTTGTGGGTCATCAAGACTCTTTTCTGGCGCCGTTGCCGGGGAGTGTAGCGCTTTTGTTGAGTGGAACTTGGTAAGGAAACATTTATATAGTGTGCTGAAATTTTCTGTTACTTGTCACTATGGAAACTAATCCTTTGAGGGGCTTGTTTGGGGTATCTTCACGCCAACCAGAAGAGCAAAGAGTTGCTCCTCAACCTACTGAACTTTATGAAAATATTTACTTTGAGATTCCTTCGGGTATGATAGAGAAACTGCTAGCTAATCCATTTGCAGGAGATGGAACATTGCATCCCGATTTACACCTTATCTTTGTGGATGAAGTTTGTGGATTATTTAAGCTTGCAGGTATTCCCGATGATGTTGTCAAAAGGAAGGTCTTCCCTTTATCTTTGAAAGGAGATGCATTGACATGGTATAGGCTATGTGATGATACGAGATCTTGGAATTATAAGCGATTGAAGTTGGAATTTAACCAGAATTTCTATCCTATGCATCTTGTTCATCGTGATCGTAATTACATATATAATTTCTAGCCTCGCGAAGGAGAAAGCATCGCTCAAGCTTGGGGGAGGCTTAAGTAAATGTTATATTCATGCCCCAATCATGAGCTCTCTTGGGAAATGAATATTCAAAATTTTTATGCTCGGCTTTCTCTTGATAATCGCAACCTGCTCGATACTTCCTGTGCTAGTTCTTATATGTTGAAGACTATTGATTTCAAATGGGAATTATTGGAAAGAATTAAACGCAACTCTGAAGATTGGGGTTCCGACGATGGTAAGGAGTAAGGTATGACACCTAAGTTCGATTGTGTTAAATCTTTTATGGATACCGATGTTTTTCGTGGATTTAGCGCTAAGTATGGACTTGACTCTGAGATAGTAGCTTATTTCTGTGAATCTTTTGCTACTCACGTTGATCTCCCTAAAGAGAAGTGATTTAAATATAATCCTCCTGTTGAAGTTAAAGTAGTTGCATCTATTATAGTCGAAGAAAAGACTATTACCTATAGTGATCCTATTGTTCCTACTGCTTATGTTGAAAAACCTCCTTTTCATGTTAGGATAAAGGATCATGCTAAAGCTTCGACTATTGTTCGTAAGAGTAATACTAGGACTTATACACCTCCTAAGCAAATTAATGTTGAACCTAGTATTGCCATGGTTAAAGATCTCTTGGATGAGGATTTAGATGGGCATGTTATTTATTTCTATGGTGAGACTGCTAATATTGCTAGGCCAGATACTAAGACACGTAGACTTGTCGTAGGCATGCCTGTTATTTCTGTTAAAATAGGAGATCATTGTTATCACGGCTTATGTGATATGGGTGCTAGTGCAATACCCTATTCCTTATATCAAGAAATTATGCATGACATTGCACCCATTGAATTAGAAGACATTGATGTTACTATTAAGCTTGCTAATAGGGATACCATTAAACCTATTGGGATTGTTAGAGATGTTGAAGTTTTGTGTGGGAAGGTTAAATACCCTGCTGATTTTCTTGTTCTTTCTTCCCCACAAGATGATTTTTGTCCCATTATTTTTGGTAGACCCTTCTTGAATACTACTAGTGCTAAGATTAATTGTGAAAAGAATATTGTCACTGTTGGCATAGATGGTATGTCTCATGAGTTTAATTTCGCTAAGTTTAGTAGACAACCTCGTGAAAGGGAACCACCTAGCAAGGATGAGATTATTGGTCTTGCTTCCATTGCTATTCCTCCAACTGATCCATTAGAACAATATTTACTAGACCATGAAAACGATATGTTTATGAAGGAAAGGGAAGAAATAGATGAGGTGTTCCTTAAACAGGAACCTATGCTTAAACATAACCTTCCCGTTGAAATTCTTGGGGATCCCCCTCCACCCAAGGGTGATCCCGTGTTTGAACTCAAACCATTACCTGATAATCTTAAGTATGTTTATCTTGATGAAAAAGATATATATCCTGTTATTATTAGTGCTAACCTTTCAGAGAAAGAAGAAGAAAGATTATTGAAAACTCTGAAGAAGCACCGAGCAGCTATCGGATATACTCTGGATGATATTAAGGGCGTTAATCCCATGTTATGTCAACACAAAAATACATTTGAGGACGATGCCAAACCAGTTAGAGATCCTCAAAGACGATTAAATCCCAAGATGAAGGAAGTGGTAAGAAAGGAGATACTAAAGCTCCTTGAGGCAGGTATTATTTATCCCGTTGCTGATAGTGAATGGGTAAGCCCTGTCCATTGTGTCCCTAAAAAGGGAGGTAATACCGTTGTTCCTAATGATAAAGATGAATTGATCCCGCAAAGAATTATTACGAGTTATAGGATGGTAATTGATTTCCGTAAGTTAAATAAAGCTACCAAGAAAGATCATTACCCTTTACCTTTTATTGATCAAATGCTAGAAAGGCTATCCAAATATACACATTTTTGCTTTCTAGATGGTTATTCTGGTTTCTCTCATATACCTGTGTCAGCAAAGGATCAATCTAAAACTACTTTTACTTGCCCTTTTGGTACTTTTGCTTATAGACGTATGCCTTTTGGTTTATGTAATGCACCTGCTACCTTCCAAAGATGCATGATGGCTATATTCTCCGATTTTTGTGAAAAGATTTGTGAGGTATTCATGGATGACTTCTCTGTCTATGGATCCTCTTTTGATGATTGTTTGAGCAACCTTGATCAAGTTTTGCAGAGATGCGAAGACACTAGTCTCGTCCTGAATTGGGAAAAGTGTCACTTTATGGTTAATGAAGGCATTGTCTTGGGGCACAAGATCTCCAAGAGAGGTATTGAAGTTGATAAAGCCAAAGTTGATGCTATTGAAAAGATGCCATGTCCCAAAGATATAAAAGGTATAAGAAGTTTCCTTGGCCATGCCGGTTTTTATAGGAGGTTCATTAAGGAATTTTCTAAAATCTCTAGGCCTCTGACTAATTTATTGCAAAAATATATTTCTATTGTCTTTGATGATGATTGTGTAGAAGCGTTTGAAGTGCTTAAGAAAGCTTTGATCACTCCACCTATTGTTCAGCCACCTGATTGGAATTTACCTTTTGAAATTATGTGTGATGCTAGTGACTATGTTGTAGGTGTTGTTTTAGGGAAAAGAGTTGATAAGAAATTGAATGTTATCCAGTATGCTAGTAAGACTCTTGATACTGCCCAGAGAAATTATGCTACCACTGAAAAAGAATTCTTAGCAGTTGTGTTTGCATGTGATAAGTTTAGACCTTATATTGTTGATTCCAAAGTTACTATTCACACCGATCATGCTGCTATTAAATATCTTATGGAAAAGAAAGATGCTAAGCCTAGACTCATTAGATGGGTTCTCTTGCTCCAAGAATTTGATTTGCATATTATTGATAGAAAGGGAGCTGAGAACCCCGTTGCAGATAACTTGTCTAGGTTAGAGAATGTTCTTGATGACCCACTACCTATTAATGATAGCTTTCCTGATGAACAATTAGTGGTCGTCAATGCTTCTCGTACTGCTCCTTGGTATGCTGATTATGCTAATTACATTGTTGCTAAATATTTACCGCCTAGTTTCACATAGCAGCAAAAGAAAAAGTTCTTTTATGATTTAGGACATTACTTCTGGGATGACCCACACCTTTATAAAGAAGGAGTAGATGGTGTTATTAGACGTTGTGTGCCTGAGCATGAACAGGAACAGATTCTACGTAAGTGTCACTCTGAATCTTATGGAGGACACCACGCTGGAGATAGAACTGCACACAAGGTACTACAATCTCGTTTTTATTGGCCTACACTCTTCAAAGATGCTTATAAGTTTGTTTTATCTTGTGATGAATGTCAAAGAATAGGTAACATTAGTAGACATCAAGAAATGCCTATGAATTATTCTCTTGTTATTGAACCATTTGATGTTTGGGGCTTTGATTATATGGGACCTTTTCCTGCCTCTAATGGTTATACACATATTTTAGTTGTTGTTGATTACATTACTAAGTGGGTAGAAGCTATTCCAACTAGTAGTGCTGATCATAACAGTTCTATTAAAATGCTTAAAGAAGTTATTTTTCCAAGGTTTGGAGTCCCTAGATATCTTATGACTGATGGTGGTTCACATTTCATTCATGGTGCTTTCCGTAAGATGCTTGCTAAGTATGATGTCAATCATAGAATCGCATCTCCTTATCATCCGTAGTCTAGTGGTCAAGTAGAGTTGAGCAATAGAGAGCTCAAATTAATTTTGCAAAAGACTATGAATAGATCTAGAAAGAATTGGTCCAAAAAACTTGATGATGCATTATGGGCCTATAGAACTGCATACAAAAATCCTATGGGTATGTCTCCCTATAAGATGGTTTATGGAAAAGCGTGTCATTTGCATCTTGAACTTGAACATAAAGCATATTGGGCTATTAAAGAGCTCAATTATAACTTCAAACTTGCCCGGTGAGAAGAGGTTGTTTGATATTAGCTCACTTGATGAATGGAGAACCCAAGCCTATGAGAATGCCAAGCTTTTCAAAGAAAAAGTCAAACGCTGGCATGATAAGAGGATACAAAAGCGTGAGTTTAACGTAGGAGATTATGTATTATTATTCAACTCTCGTCCAAGATTTTTTGCAGGAAAGATTCTCTCTAAATGGGAAGGCCCCTACGTTATCGAGGAGGTCTATCATTCTGGTGCCATAAAAATCAACAACTTCGAAGGCACAAGCCCGAGGGTGGTAAACGGTCAAAGAGTTAAACATTATATTTCAGGTAATCCTATTAATGTTGAAACTAATATTATTGAAACCGTAACCCCGGAGGAATACATAAGGGACACTTTCCAGAACGTTCCAGACTCCGAAAAGGCATTGGTATGTGGTACGGTAAGTAATCCGACTCCAAAACAACTCCAATGGCAATTTTTATCAGTTTTGGAATATTTAAGAATTTTAGGAAGAAAGAAGTAGTGCGAAAGGGACACGAGGCTCCCACGAGAGTGGAGGGCGCCCCCTGTAGGGCGCGCCTCCCCTATCTCGTGGGCACCTCGTGTGCCTCCCGGACTCCGTTTTCTTGCACGTTACGTATTTTGGTCGGTAAAAAATCATTATTTATACTCCCGAAGGTTTTGACCACAGTATCATGCAAATTTCCTCTATTTTCGTTTCGAGCTGTTTCTGTTTCAGATCTAAGAGCATTATGTCATCTCCAAGCGCTCCCAAGGACAAGTTTTTCAAGAGGGTTATCAACCCCTATCTTGCGGAGGTGCTACAACACCCTCAAACCATTGAGATGCGTGAGGGGATGCTGCACATCCGCGATGTGGAGGGACCAAGGCGTACCAGAAGCGTGGAGACAAAGCTCGAAGCCGTGGAGCAGCAAGTTTTCAAGTGCCAAGGGATGGTGGAGCATGGACTCAATGCCAACCAGATGATGATCATGGAGTTCACCAATAACCACAAGCTGGATGCCAAAGTCACTGGGGATACCATCTTCAAGCTTCAAGAGAAAATAGAGCATCTCCAAGCCCAGATTTATGACCTGCAGAACCAGAACTGTGAGTATGAATATAGATTCAAGAGGATGAGTTTGGCTGCAGATTTAAGGATCCCGGAGACTCGATCATCCTTCTATGATGGAGAGCCTATGCCTTGGAAGACGGACGACAAGCCTACATCATCAACAACTCCTACTTCACAACCTTCGAGGACATAACCACATGGGTATGGGCACTCCCCTTGGCAATTGCCAAGCTTGGGGGAGGTGCCCCGGTATTGTATCACCATCACACTCCTATCTTTACCGCTTTATTTAGTTCGATCCTTTTAGTAGTATCTTGATCTAGTAGATTGAAGTTTTGATATCAAGTAGTTTTGAGTTTTGCTTAGTGATCTCTTTTTGTATTCGAGTCCGCGAGCTTTCTATAATAAAGATTAGTGTTGAAGTCAAGGGCTTTGCTTTGTTGCCATGATCTTGAGAAAAATAGAAAGAATAAAAAGAATAAAAGAGTTCATATTGATCTTATGGATAGTGATAACTTCACACATAGAAAGTATGAGGCATAAAAATTGTTGGGAGTTGATGAACGTAGCCTTGGTCATCGTTGCAATTAATAGGAAGTAATAAGGGAAGAGAGGTTCGCATATAAATACACTATCTTGGACATCTTTTATGATTGTGAGCACTCATTAAGTATGATATGCTAAAAGAGTTGACGATGGACATGGAAGACAACGTAATGGTTTGTGTTTTCTCACATCTCAGTTAAAGTATGTTGTCATTGACCTTCCGAACATGTTGAGCTTGCCTTTCCCCCTCATGCTAGCCAAATTCCTAGCACCAAGTACAAATACTACTTGTGCTTCCAAATACCCTTAAACCCAGTCTTGCCATGAGAGTCCATCAGATCTACCTATGGATTGAGTAAGATCCTTCAAGTAAGTTGTCATCGGTGCAAGCAATAAAAATTGCTCTCTAATTATGTATGACTTATTAGTGCGGAGAAAATAAGCTTTGTACGAACTTGTTGTGGAAGTAATAAAAGCGACGGACTTCATAATAAAGGTCCACACACAAGGGGCAATATAAAGTGACGTTCTTTTGCATTAAGATTTTATGCATCAACCCTAAAAAGTGCATGACAACCTCTGCTTCCCTCTGCAAAGGGCCTATCTTTTACTTCATGTTCTTACTTTATGCTTTTATTTTGTGCTTGAGTCAAGGTGATCTTCACCTTTCCCTTTTTCATTTTATCCTTTGGCAAGCTCTCCATGTTTGAAAGATCGTGATATACATATCCAATTGGATGTTCGTTAGCATGGGCTATTATTGTTGACATCACCTAAAGGTGAATACGTTGGGAGGCAACAAAATAAGCCCCTATCTTTCTCAGTGTCCGTCTGAAACTCCATAACCACAAGTATTGCGTGAGTGTTAGCAATTGTAGAAGACTATATGATAGTTGAGTATGTGGACTTGCTAAAAAGCTCTATTCTTGACTCTTTCTGAGGTTATGATAAATTGTGATTGCTTCAATGACTGAGATTATAGTTTGTTAGTTCTTAATGAGGTTTGTGAACCATATTTGATATTGTGAATTGATTGTTCCTTGAGCATAAGAAATTATTTAATGGAATCTTTATATGTTGCTGTTATAGGAATGATCATGATGCCATCATGTCCGTATTTTATTTTTATCGACACCCCTATCTCTAAACATGTGGACATATTTTTCGATATCGGCTTCCGCTTGAGGACAAGCGAGGTCTAAGCTTGGGGGAGTTGATACGTCCATTTTGCATCATGCTTTTATATCAATATTTATTGCATTATGGGCTATTATTACACATTATATATCATTACGTATGGCTATTCTCTCTTATTTTACAAGGTTTACCATGAAGAGGGGGAATGCTGGCAGCTGGAATTCTGGCTAGAAAAGGAGCAAACGTTGGAAACCTATTCTGCACAACTCCAAAAGTCCTGAAACTCCACGAAACAACTTTTTGGAATTTATTAGAATTTCTGAGTGAAAGAAATAGGCCAAGGGGGCCACACCCTGTCCAGGAGACAGGGTGCGCCCCCCCATAGGGCGCGCCCCCTATCTCCTGGGCCCCCTGGTGGGCCTCTGGCGTCCATCTTCTGCTATATCATCACTTTTAACCTAGAAAAAATCATGGGCAAGCTTATGGGACGAAACTCCGCCGCCACGAGGCGGAACCTTGGCGGAACCAATCTATAGCTCTGGCAGAGCTGTTCTGGCAGGGACACTTCCCTCCGGGAGGGGGAAATCATCACTAACATCATCACCATCGATCCTCTCATGGGAGGGGGTCAATCTCCATCAACATCTTCACCAACACCATCTCCTCTCAAACCCTAGTTCATCTCTTGTATCCAATCTTGTATTCAAAACCACAAATTGGTACCTGTGGGTTGCTAGTAGTGTTGATTACTCCTTGTAGTTGATACTTATTGGTTTACTTGGTGGAAGATCATATGTTCAGATCCTTAATGCATATTATTACACCTCTGATTATGAACATGGATATGCTTTGTGAGTAGTTACGTTTTTTCCTGAGGACATGGGTGAAGTCTTGCTATTAGTAGTCATGTGAATTTGGTATTCGTTCGATATTTTGCTGAGATGTATGTTGTCTTCTCCTCTAGTGGTGTCATGTGAACGTCGACTACATGACACTTCACCATTATTTGGCCTAAAGGAGGGCATAGGGAAGTAATAAGTAGATGATGGGTTGCTAGAGTGACAGAAGCTTAAACCCTAGTTTATGCGTTGCTTCGTGAGGGGCTGATTTTGATCCACATGTTTCATGCTATGGTTAGGTTTACCTTAATACTTTTGTTGTAGTTGCGGATGCTTGCAATAGGGGTTAATCATAAGTGGGATGCTTGTCCAAGTAAGGGCAGTACCCAAGCACCGGTCCACCCACATATCAAATTATCAAAGTACAGAACGCGAATCATATGAGCGTGATGAAATCTAGCTTGACGATAATTCCCATGTGTCCTCGGGAGCTCCTTTATCATTATTAGAAGTTGTACAGGCTTATCCTTTGCTACATAAAGGATTGGGCCACCTTGCTGCACCTTATTTACTTTGTTTACTTGTTACTCGTTACTATTTATCTTATCACAAAACTATCTATCACCTACAATTTCAGTGCTTGCAGAAACCCTTACTGAAAACAGCTTATCATTTCCTTCTGCTCCTCGTTGGGTTTGACACTCTAACTTATCGAAAGGACTACGGTAGATCCCCTACACTTGTGGGTCATCACCTGCCGGAGGGGGAGTGTTGGTGTCAAAACCGGTGGATCTTGGGTAGGGGGTCCCGAACTGTACGTCTAAGGCTAATGGTAATAGGAGGCGGGGGACATGATGTTTTACCCAAGTTCAGGTCCTCTCTATGGAGGTAATAGCCTACTTCCTGCTTGATTGATCTTGATGATATGCGTATTACAAGAGTTGATCTACCACGAGATCATAGAGGCTAAACCCTAGAAGCTAGCCTATGATTATGATTGTTGTCCTTGTCCTATGGACTAAACCCTCCGGTTTATATAGACACCAGAGGGGACTAGGGTTACACAGAGTCGGTTACAGAGAAAGAAATCTACATATCCGAATTGCAAGCTTGCCTTCCACGCAAAGGAGAGTCCCACCCGGACATGCGACAAAGTCTTCAATCTTGTATCTTCATAGTCCAACTGTCCGGCATAAGCATATAGTCCGGCTGTCTGAGGACCCCCTAATCCAGGACTCCCTCAGTAGCCCCTGAACCAGGCTTCAATGACGATGAGTCCGGCATGCAGATTGTCTTCGGCATTGCAAGGCGGGTTCCTTATCCGGATACTCCAAAGTAGATCTTGAACATAAGAATCGTGTCCGGCTCTGCAAAACAAATTCCATATACCACCGTAGAGAGTATAATATTCCATGAGTCCAATCTACTGATAACTTTCCCATAGCATGACATCACGCCGCGGCCTGGTCATTATTCGAACCATTTTCTCAACCTGCTACTACACTACTTGCGAGGCGGTTCTATTGGCACGTCTTATCGAAGCAGAGATCGTGTCCCCTTATCACGGGATTCTCATCAATACGGGTGTGGGTAACCCAACCACGCCATGAGCACGACGCTTGGGGAATAAGCGAGTTTCTAGGGTAAGTGGGGAGGCACATGACTTCTGCCGCCTTTATAAAGAGACAAGGATTCCTGTTTTTTCACTCACGCCTTCTTCTTCCTCTGCTCATCCATTCTCGAGCTCCAACGCCCAAGCTTTCGCCTTCTCCGTAAAAACATTCCTAACATGTCCGGAGTGGGAGGCAAGTGGATGGTCTCCTCCGTCAAGAAGGAGGACATCAAGAAGCTTCAGGAGGCCGGATACTTGTCCAAGGACATCGCGCATCGGCTTTCGGTCGAAGGGCAGATCATCCCTACCCCAAAACCCCAAGAAAGGATAGTGTTCCTGTCCCACTTTGTCCGTGGGCTGGGATTCCCCCTCTAACCGTTCGTCCGCGGACTAATGTTCTACTACGGGCCAGACTTCCATGATTTGGCCCCCAACTCCATCCTCAACATCTCGGCGTTTATCGTCGTGTGCGAGGCCTTTCTCCGCATCACACCCCACTTTGGCCTATGGCTGAAGACCTTCAACGTGAAGCCAAAGGTGGTGAGCGACCAACAAGCGGAGTGCTGAGGCGCCATGGTGGGCAAGATGCCCAATGTCACCTGGCCCGAAGGCTCCTTTATGGAGACTGTGAAGGGGTGGCAATCGGGGTGGTTCTACATCACCGAGCCGCGCGACGCCAAGTGGGCAGCGACCCCCCGAATTCCAATCCGGCATCCCCATGCGGCTCACCTCCTAGAAAGAGAATGGCGTAGCCTGGGGCTCAGCGGAAGAACTGACCGGACTTCAGACATGCGTACAAAATATGATAAGCAAGAAAATCAAGCTCGTCAACATGGTCCAAGTTATGCTCCTCCGTTGGATTCTTCCGTGTTAGAGACGGATTTGGAATATGTGGGAGTTCGACCCGGCCGTACACCAGACGTTGCGAGAGCTCTTCGGCATGATGCACGAAGACGTTTGGAAGGTGCTCTTCAAGGCCAACGAGGTACCACCGCCCACAACCGAAGATCGTGGGCTCAGCGCAAAACGCCGAGCCAATCCGGTAAGTTTTCATATTTGTAAGATATGCCTTTTTCTAGCACATCCGTGGGAGGAACCTAAGCCTCCATGCCAATATTCCAGGCCTAGTTAATGATAGTGGAGCATATTAACTGTCCGGCTCCGCTATCGGAAGATCCAGAATCGCCTCTTCTAACGAAGATGTTGTTTCCGGTGCCCTATGAGGTGCCCGAGAAGAAGGCCAAGAAGACGGCCGCGGGGACCAGAGATGGTCACCGGCACAAGGTTGCATCAGACATGACGTCCGAAGACACCGAGTCACGCTCCTCCACCGAAGACGAGGAGGAGGAAAAGGAAATCCATCCCCCCTACTGGGGGAGAAAGAAGAGGAATGCCGCCACGCATGGGAAGGTCGAGGTGTCCAAGAAGGGAAAACCCCTCCTTCCGGACTATTCCACCGCAGCCACCAACAATGGTGAGGAGTGCGAACCCAGGGTCAAGCCCCTGGACAAGTCGTAAGTATCCGGACACAAGAGTATTTCCGGTGTGTTTGCTTTATCGCTTCTTAACATGCCAGACATGCACCTGAAGTCCGGCCAAATCCAACATCAAAATATCCTCCTCTTCAGAGGGATCGCTGGACCCGTTGGCGATGAACAACGAGTCTCTTCCGACAACCTCCTCCCCCAAGGCCACGGACAACACCGAGGTGTTGTCTCGAAGGATACAAGGCGAAGGGGGGATAGTTCCGGAGATGCCTCCAGGCGAAACCCCGGTCGCCGGACACATGGGGGGAAAGACCCCCACAGACTCTGATAATGGGGGCCGCAGCCAGTTTGGCCCCCAGCCGAATACGGCTCCGGAAACCCAAGTGGTTCCGGATTCAGACAGGCGGCCTCTCCCTAAGGGCGGCGAGCCACCAGTACCAATGACATGTGTCCATCCAGAGGCACCAGACAGCTTGCTGGAAACACTTCGCGGCGCTTCCATTGATGAAGAACACCGTACTCTTATGGGTACAGTGATTGAGAACGTCCGGTCCGCCAAAAGCGGATTGACCGAAGCCTGCGCTAGCCTTCTAACAGGCTTTGAGGTAAGTAATAAAATTGTGAGAGAATATCACAGTGTAGACAGTAGCCCCTGATGCTTTGTTTGGTGTTCGGAAAGAAAAGCCAAACAGAGGATCAAATAATATTCGCAGGAGTCTAACATAAGATGTCTATGTAAATAAGCAAGCGTCACTCCTGGCCGCTGTCGCTCGTACTACGGAGGTCTCTGGACTAAACAGGACCTGGAGCGGACCGAGGGAGAGCTCGTCCTCGTGAGGAGGCAGCTGGAGGAAAGTCAAGGTACGTAATACCCTGCCTCTATACTTATGAAGGATAAATGATTTCTGCTAATAAAAGTGTCATGAACTTTTATAGGGGACACGACTGAAGTGGCGGCCCTTAAGAAGGCGTTGGCCGAGGCTGAAGACAAAGCGGCCAAGGAACGCGTCGCGTGCGAGAAGCAAGAGGCCCGGGTCAGCAGGTCCAACAGAGCTCCAGGATTTCGTCCAGAAGTACAAGTCCTTGGAGCGTGACTCTAAAACTTAAGAGTCCGAGCTTGCCAAGGCCCTCCAGAGCGCACAAGACGCCAGAGCCGAAGCCCAGAGGGCCCTTTAGGAGATCCAGGTGGCTAAGAAGATTGCGGCGGGTAAGGCATTTGTTATGCAAATCAAGCATGTGAAGGAGACATTCTTTTTAGTTACCCGAATTTGGAGTTCTCCAGGAGCGTTTGCGGATCTGCCGCGCAGCATATCAGATGCCTCAGAGTTCTACTGAGCTGAAGAAGGGAGCTCAACAGAGAAGTTGTTCTGGTCTCAATATCTTGGGACAGAACATCCGATGCCCTTGAGCGACTAGTTGAAGCAACTGGTCGAGCTATATAAGGCAGCCGGACTAGCCAAGAAGGACCTCATAGTCTGGCTATGGCGTGCCGAGCCTATGCCCAGCAGCTACTTCGGACTCGTGAAGTGGCTTATGAGTGCCTGCCCACGACTTGAAGTCATAAAGCGGTCCGTTTGCATTGAAGGTGCGTGGATGGCCTTTGCCCGTACAAAGATGCATTGGGCGAAGATGGACGCCGCGGCGCTGATGACCGAGGGGCCACCGAAGGGCAAGGAGCACCGCCGACCCGAAAAATATTATGACAGTGTCCTGAAGGGATCCCACCTTGTGGCGGAGCAATGTACAAAGGATGTAATCTTTGAGTGAATACATTCATTTTATCCTGTAATATGAAACAAGTTCATTTGCGCAATATAATGCTTGTTGATTTAAAATTTTACCTCTTGTGCGGCCGTTTATAAAATCTGAGAGTTGGCCAGTCGTCGGCTTCAGCCCCCATGTAACTAGTACAGGGGTGTTCGGGATAAATCTAAACACTCTTTATCCAAGTTTTTGGTCCTTTAAGGCGGTGTCTAGCACAACGAACAAGGCAGTCGGACTATACAACTTTATCACCCTCACTTAGCATAGAAGTTCTATAATTTTAAATTTTGGCGTAGCCCCTGGTATTTAGAAGGCCGAACTTAGGGCGCTATACATGCCTAAATCGGACAAAGACCGATTCCTCGCATAAAGCGGAAAAAATCTTTAAGGATTTGAAACCTCTTGAAAGCGACCAGTTCTCGCCGCATCATGACAGTCAGTTTTCGGCTTTCTCTACTAAGGTGCTCGTCCGGAAGAACCGGGACACAATCACAGTAGTTCTCCCTTTACTATCCTAGCCGATATAGCGGAACGTAGGGTAGCAAGCACAGGAGCCGGGCAACCCAACTATTGACCCAAGACATGATTCGGATCTGATGCATATAATGCTATAAATTCGGGGTGCCGCACTGTTAAAAGTGTTCGGACTTTCTTGCCGTGTTATGGGGTACACTGAAGCCCCTGATGAACTAAACATAGCAGAATGCACGGGTGCAATTTGTAATAAATAAATAGACAAGGAAAAAAATGAAGTAATAAGCTGACGTTGCAAATTATTTTCCATCGTTATTTGAGTAATACGTCAAGGCATATGTATACAAGTAGTGCGATAAGCAAATAGGGCTATTTGACATGCCCTGACCAAGAGCGAGCTGCGTGTGGGCATATAAAACAGGTATAGCGATCATTAGCAGAGACCACCTTAGGATTCCCTTATACGTCAAAGCTCATTGCTTCCTTGGTGTATCCGTCCCGTGATGGGTCCGATGATCAGGTTATCAGAAGAGCCTCAAGAAGAGAAAAACCTGAAAGAAAGAAAAAGGTGAAGGTATGCGGATCCAGGGGCGGTTGAGCTGCATTATGGACCGGGGCTAGCTGTGCCTCTGTCTATGCCCATGGTATTTTAAGTGTGTAATTATGTACATGCGGCACAAATTTCACCACTAGATTGCGACTAGGACGGAGGCCAAATTGCTAGGTGAGCTCTGGATGGGTCAGACGATCCTGTTGCAGAGTAGTTCAGACTCTCTTGACGGTGTCTGTTGGCTTTATCACCGAATTGAGGGTCTCCCTAAAAGGGCTGCTCTGTATTTCTGCTGCAAGGGCCGCGGTGTGCTCCTCCGTACGGAGGGAGCGCTCTATATTTCCATTGACTGTTATACCACCACGAGGTCCGGGCATCTTGAGCTTGAGGTAGGCATAGTGTGGCACTGCATTGAATCGAGCGAATGCGGTTCGTCCTGCGTGATAACCACTGCAGAAGGGGACGATGTCGAAGATTAACTCCTCGCTTCGGAAATTGTCCGGGGATCTAAAGACCACTTCCAGTGTGATTGAGCCTGTACAACAGGCCTCTACACCTGGTATGATACCTTTGAAGGTGGTTTTGGTGGGTTTGGTCTTGAGGGGTCGATACCCATTTTGCACACTGTATCCTGATAAAGCAGGTTCATGCTGCTGCCACCGTCCATGAGGACTCGTGTGAGGTGGAATCCATCAATAATGGGGTCGAGGACCAGTGCGATTGAGCCGCCATGACGAATACTGGTCGGATGGTCCCTGCGATAAAAGGTGATCGGACAGGAGGACCATGGTTTGAACTTTGGGGCGAATGGCTCCATCGCGTAGATGTCCCTCAGTGCGCGCTTCCGCTCCCGTTTGGGAATATGGGTGGCGTATATCATATTTACCATTTTTATTTGGGGAGGAAATTTCTTCTGTCCCCCTGTGTTCGGTGGTCGGGGCTCCTCGTCGTCATCACTATGCGACCCCTTTTCCTTGTTTTCAGCATTTAATTTGCCGGCCTTTTTAAATAACCAACATTCTCTGTTGGTATGGTTAGCTTGTTTATCAGGGGTGCCGTGGATTTGACATGGGCGATCGAGTATGCGGTCCAGACTGGACGGGCCCGAATTGTTTCTTTTAAATGGCTTTTTCCATTGACCGGACTTAGAGACACTGAATCCGGCATTGACGACCGTGTCTTCGGCGTTATCGCCATTATTGCGATGCTTGTGACTGTTGCATCGGGGCTTGCCGTTGCTATCTTTGCCATCTGAAGTGCTAGGACTTCTTGATGTGTTGTTGCTACGAGCCAACCAGCTATCCTCGCCCGCACAAAAGCGGGTCATAAGTGATGTAAGGGCTGCCATGGACTTTGGCTTCTCTTGGCTGAGGTGTCTGGTGAGCCAGTCGTCATGGATGTTATGCTTAAAGGCCGCTAGGGCTAAGGCATCTGGACAGTCAATGATTTGGTTCTTTTTAGTTAAGAACCAAGTCCATAATTTCCTTGTAGACTCTCCGGGCTATTGGGTTATATGACTTAAGTCATCAGCGTCTGGCGGTCGCACATAAGTGCCCTGAAAGTTGTCAAGGAATGCGTCTTCCAGGTTTTCCCAACTACCAATGGAGTTTTCCGGTAGACTATTCAGCCAGTGCCGAGCTGGTCCCTTGAGTTTTAGTGGGAGATACTTGATGGCATGGAGATCATCACCGCGGGCCATGTGAATGTGGAGAAGGAAATCTTCAATCCATACCGCGAGATGTGTTGTCCCATCATAAGGTTCGATGTTTACAGGTTTAAACCCTTCTGGGAATTCATGCTCCATTACTTCGTCGGTGAAGCATAGGGGGTGTGCGGCGCCTCTATGTCGGGCTACATCGTGATGCAGTTCGGATGAATCTGGTCCGCTATATTCGGCCTGGACAGATTTGTATTTAGTATATCCGGCGTGGCGGTCACCGTCATGTGTTACCCCCCCCCCCCCCGTGATCCGTAGATCGATCTTGAGTGTCCTGCTTTGTTTTCCAATTCATCTCGCAGGTCATGCGTGTAGCCCCGGGCCTTCATGTTTCTATTTGTTCGGCGACGGGGTGCGGGCTGGTGTTCGGATTGATACGCTGCTTTGTCTTGGCCACGCGGTGGTCGGTCAGCCGCATCCTGCGCTGGTAGTATAGGCTCTAGTGCTGTCACGTCCCCAGTTCAAGCCTTGCTTGTCTCTGCATAAGCATCCATGCATCATGTTTAAATTTAAAGAAACTTGAAATGGGGATTGTTTAAACCCTAGCACCAAATGAATCCAACTAGGGTCAAAATAAAATCTTTTTCATTGAACTCAAAATGCCCTCTAAAAATGTTCAACATTTCTGGTTTGAGGTGGAAGCATCTACCAAAAATGGTTTATATTTTTGCAGGACATATTGGGCTCTGAATTAAATCATACTCTATTTGCATTTGGGCAATTAAATGTTATACAATATTTTAAATGCTCAAATAATCATAAACTAAAATGTTTACTGTTGGTTATATTCCAAACAGTAGTCATGATTAGTTTCATGATTTTTGAAAATGCTCTGGTGCCTCCCCGAGCTCACCGACTCGCCCGTCGTGATCTACGTGAGCTTCTGATCATCCCCCCCCTCTCCGTTCTCTCTCTGGCATCCCGTAGCCGCCACGCCCCTCTCGCCCGACTGCGCCACCGCCTGCACTCGCCGCCGACACGACTCCGGCGACCATTTGGTCCGGCGTCGTGTCCAACATGCTCGCTGCCTCGCGTAGCTGCTGTAGGTGCCACGAACGCGATACCACGGACACTGCAGCCCTGTAGCCAGAAACACCCGAATGCCGGCGCCGCCTCGAGCTCGTTTCCGGCGAGCTCCGGCCGTCCCTGCTGCTGCCGCATGCCTCCCTGGATGCGGGAGAGCCTCAGCTCCCCGCGCGTCCTCTCGGCCGCCCATTTGGTCGCCGGAGACGCAAACCCGAGCACCTCCGCCGTCTCTGGCGTCGCCGGCGATGAGCCGTGGACCAAGTCCGGCAAGGTTGACTCGTTTGACCTGGGGATTGACCCCCCCAGGGTCACTGACGCGTGGGCCATGCCCCTATTTAGTTTAGGTGTGAGTTTAATTAGCACTAATTAACTTAGTTAATTAGTTGACTCACTGACAACTGGGCCCAGGCTCTAATTAACCTAGGTTAGTGCTAACCTAACGCTAACTAACTCTGTTAGTTAGTTGTTACACTGACATGTGGGTCCCAGCCGTCAGGTTTGACCTGGGCTGGCGCCTTTGACCTGCTGACGTCACCCTGACGCAATGCTGACGCAATAAGTATTTTCTGGATTTATTTTTATACAGGAAATTCCAGAAAATGCTCTAAACTTCTACAATTCATAGAAATTTAACCGTAACTCAGAATGAAATAATTTATATATGAAAAATGATCAGAAAAATCCAATCTATCCATCTGCACTGGTTTCATGCATGTTTAAGCTACTTAACCTTGCTGTTCATATCAAAACATGATAATGCACTTTATGAATTCATAGTTTGAGTTTGAATTTGAATCTTTGGTTCAAATAAGCTCAAACCTTCCTGTTCTTAGCTGCATTAGCCCAAACCACAGCATATTGCCATGTCATGATCATGTATCATATTGTGCATTGCATTGATTGTATTTCTTCTCTGTTGCCGGTAATTGCCCCCGCTCGATAGACGTGTTCCGACGATGAGTTCGATGACACCGATGAAGAGCTATATTATCTTCAGAAGTGCCAGGCAAGAAAAACCCCCTTGTTCATTCCGATACAATCCTACTCTCTCGCTCCTGCTCTCTTTTACTGCATTAGGACAACAACGATTCAACTGTTACTTGCTGCGGTAGCCGAATCCCTTTATCCTCTGCATGACCTGTCATTGCCACAGTAAATAGATGAAACCCACTAGCATGAGTAGGAGTTGTTTGAGCCCTGTTGTGCCTACTCATTCATGCTTGTTTGTCATGCCTGCTACTGCTTAGAGTTGAGTCAGGTCTGATTCATTGGGGATGAATCAGAGGTGTATGAACATGTCCTACTGTGTGTGAGCTAAGTGTGTGAATACGATTTGGTAAAGGTAGCGGTGAGAGGCCATGTAGGAGTACATGGTGGGTTGTCTCATTGCAGCCGTCCTCAGGAACTAAGTTCTGTGTTTGTGATCCATGAAACAGATACTACCATGCATTGGGCCCGAAACCAATGGACCCTCTCGGCTTCTTAATCACCCTTGTCCTCTGTCCAGGAGTTGCAAGTAGTTTCTGGTGTTTGTAGTTTGCTGGAGGCCGTGGGCAGCGCTGACCGGAGGGGTGGGCTGTGATGCGGTAGGCACATGGCCGGGTATACCGGGCGCCCGTTTGGTGTCACGGAACCCTGTACACATCGTTTGGGGCTGTGAGCGAAACCCCGGCCGGATCTCCTCACGGATGGAACCCGAATAGGCGATAAACCTGGACTAGAGACTTGAGTGTTTAGGTAGGCCGTGGCCGACACCCACGTTGGGCTTCCGCTTGAAGGTTGCCGAGTACATGTCGTGTAAACGGCGGTAAGTGGTGAGAGCGTGTGTGAAGAAGTACACCCCTGCAGGGTTAACATCATCTATTCGAATAGCCATGTCTGCGGTAAAGGACTTCTGGGTTGCCTGTACAGTTCATAGACAAGCGAAAGTGGATACTTTAAATGCGCAAGATAAGCGTGAGTGCTATGGATGGCGTTCCCGTAGGGAGACGGGAGCGGATCCATAGTGGTGTATTGGTTGGTGAATATGTGGACTCGTGTGCGCCACCTCAAAAGAGTTACTTGCGGTCGTAGTTCAGGATAGCCACCGAGTCAAAGCTGGCTTGCTGCAGTTAAACTCCACCACCATCCCCTTGTTGATAATGATGCATATGTAGTTAGATCTGATGTAAGTCTTGCTGGGTACATTTGTACTCACGTTTGCCTATTTATGTTTTTGCAGAGAGACTTCAGTCTCATTGGTAGTTCCACGTGGACTTCGACGTTTAGCTTGTTACCTCAGCTACGATCTTGTGCCCTCGGCAGGATCTGATAGACAGTCAGGCTTCTCAGCCTTTTTCTTTTGTAGATGTCTGTACTCAGACATGTTAAGCTTTCGCTTGTGCTTGACTTGTTTGCTCTGAATGTTGGGTCATGAGACCCATGATTGTAATATCTCGCTCCTCGGAGCCTACTGAATAATACTTGAGTTGTAGAGTCATGTTGTGATGCCGTGTTGTATTTGCACATATCGAGCATATTGTGTGTATGTTATTGAAATGCTTGGTATGTGTGGGATCTGATTATCTAGTTGTTTATCCTTAGTAGCCTCTCTTACCGGGAAATGTCTCCTAGTGTTTCCACTGAGCCATGGTAGCTTGCTACTGCTCCGGAACACTTAGGCTGGCCGACATGTGTCCTTCTTCGTTCCTGTGTCTGTCCCCTTGGGGAAATGTCACGCGATGAATTCCGGAGTCCTGTTAGCCCGCTACAGCCCGGTTCATCGGAGTCCTGTTAGCCCAGTGCTACAGCCTGGATTCACTCGCTGATGACCGACACGTTCGTTGTTGGGTCATGTATGCCTGTCCCTGTAAGTTAGTGCCACTTTGGGTTCACGACTAGCCATGTCAGCCCGGGTTCTTGTCATATGGATGCTAGCGGCACTATCATATACGTGAGCCAAAAGGCGCAAACGGTCCCGGGCCAGGTAAGGTGGCACCCGTGGGAATACCGTGTGTGAGGCCGCAAAGTGATATGATGTGTTACATGCTAGATCGATGTGACTTAGGATCGGGGTCCTGACAGCTTTGGTATCAGAGCCTGACTGCCTGTAGGATTACCAAGCCAAACTGGTCAAAGTTGAGTCTATAAATTCTTTAGTTATATAAGGGAATTGATTGTGGGATGGAACGTAAGGCTCTTTTTACTCCTTATACCTCATGGCCTTCTGATCTGAGTCAACCTCTTCTCTTCTATGGGGATTAAGAACTAGGCCTTCTCATCTATCTATCAGGATGACGTGTTACTAATCCATAGACTTTTAAGATTTTTGGTTTTAAGCCTCAGTTCAGTCTCTACTACTTCCGTGTGTTAACTATTGATCTCAAAACCTTGATATTGTGCATCTGAGTGGTTACGCCACCATTTCTGTAGCATGTCTCAAATTCTTTTGAGCATTTACAGCCGTTATGTTGTCCGAGTCATCCCAGGTTTCTAAACAGTCTGATGCATTTGCAAATCCCTTCTTTCCGTCCCCGATGTCCCTTTGGTCAGATTAATCACACAAATTAGTGAGTTGAGGTATTTTATTGCCTCGACACATATGTTGGAGTTAATATTATGACCCTAGGTGTTTTAGGGGATCATCTAGTGGTCTAGCCATGATCTGTGTTTCCAGTGTGATGATTCTGGCCGTCATTATCGAAAGCATCCCGTGATGCCATTTAGTTAGTAGGCATTCTATTTCTGGGTTCTGAACCCGAGATTCACCCCATTTACCTCATGTTGATAGTGTTTGCTAGTTCCTTTAGGAAATTAGTAACCTTTGCATTAATCCTCGAGGTCCATGGTATTTTCCTTCTTCCAAATACTATGAACCACTTATGGCAGTAGTTTGTTGGATCAAAAGATCATAACAGAAGTGCTCTCGATGGGTTCTCTATTCTATATTGCGACTCTGCCAGTTCAACTTTTCTGCATGGGTTATCCGGAAGAAATTTGTTGAACTTGGTTCAACATACTAATCTATGCATCCACAACTCAGAAAACTGTATGTTCCTTTGAGTTGTCCCGCTTTAGTTGTCTTCCGACCCTCGTCTATCAATTGATAGTCAAGAGTATGCATGCATTTGTTCATCGATGCCTATTATTCTTGTGGTCCGTCAAGCCATTTTATTCCGGAATGACTAGGAGAAATGAACTCCCGTACCTCATCGATATCGAGGATTGGGTCAAAGTAGTCATACTCCGCAGATCAAAATACTAATCCAGTTTTTGTTCTGTTCCACCTTGGAGTGTTACCATCTTTATATCAAGAATATCATGGGAATTGCACACCCTCCTATGAATTCTTGATACAGTGATACTTCTCGCCCTCATTAGTCATTTCTCGGCTCCCGTGTTGTTGCAACTGGAATGCCGACAGGTGAACTTTGATGTGTGAAATCAATACTCAGAGCAACTCGTTGCTTGGTAGTAAATGGACAATATTATCATTCTTAGCATGTTGGTTATTGAATCATCATTCTAAGATAGATTGTGCTACCTAGTCCTTATTCCTGGTGCACTTTTCAATCAATGAGTTAGGGCTATGCCAATCCCTTGCTTATTTGATCATTTCGTCTTGCCCTTAGAAGCAAGATTGTTCTCGAGCATAGTAACATATCAGTGAATAGTGATTTTCCATATATCTTCTCGGAAGTATAACCAGGTTGTCACCTGACCGCTATGTTGAGTTCGTGATCAAGTAGGTTTCTTATAAACCACCCCTTCTCCAAGAACCTGTGTTGGATATCCTGAGCTAGTTGGTTAAGCTAAACAACAACTTGGAGAGTTGGAAGATAAAAGCTTTCCTGGCTTAGTTCATTTTAAAGGATATCTCTTTGTGCGTGTGTTGAAGGAAGATGATATCTTCGTTGATTGATCCTCATGGTCAACTATTGGATCTATTGTTTTACCAAAACTTTGATTTGAGTGTGGGCTATCCTCAAACCAAATCAGAACCAACGATGTTCCTAATGCTGTCTTACTCGTGGTTGATCCCTCGAGCATACACCATTATATCCCTGGGTCTGACCAATGCTATCACTTGTTCACACGATTATGGAATTCCATCCTCATGGAAACCTGGATGAATTGTTGTTGAGCCAATCAGCAACACTACTACCCTCTCCATGATTTTGTTGAACATTAAGCTAGTATTGGAAAATTTAGAAAGCATTTCTTCATGTTAGTTCATGAAGCATATGTTCGGATGAAAGAAGTGATTTCCTCTAATTCATGTGCATTTGATGCAAGTTGCCGCCGTCGATTCGAGAAAGTCAATGTTGCTTCCTTTGGAATCATCCCAAATCAGTCATGCATACGTGCGAAGTATTCTGTGGTTCGGAGACTTGCAACCTCCATTCTATATGTGTCCCTAGCACACCAAGCCACTGATTGATTTGTTCAAGGTTAATAAGTTCTAAGTGCTAGTCCCGAAGGTACCAGACGGATTTGTACAAGACTTCGATATCCTCGATGATGGTTCCCCCTCCTGAACTCGGTAGTGTTTTATTATAAGACTACTTTGTGGTCATGCTTGTCTTGGACAACATGTTCACATGTTGTAGCAGAACTGGCTCGTGTTTTTGGAGCTTGCTATCATAGTTCATTCCCTGAGAATCTCGCAACATCGTCTTGTCGATTTGTGTTGCAAACTCTCATTTTTCTTCCTAGACTCGATGAGTCTGGATGTCCTAACACCAGCCAGATCTGAATATCAGGCAGATATGATGGTTGGAACGTTTTCCCAAGAACTATAATATTGGTCTCTTTGTAACCCAGTAGAGTGGATGTCGTGGCCAACACATCTAGCCGGAAGACCCATTATTGTAGGCTCTTGATTGAGAAAGTTGGCTACCTCCCCATAAGGATTTCGTGGGATTTACTCCCTAGTTGACCCTTATGGATTTTTGAGATCCCGAAGTCTGATCTTTTACTTGATGTTCTAGATGTCAAACCATATCTATGAATGGATTATGCTAGCACATCAAGTAGAACATTAGAAGCGGAGTGCTAAATGTCTCTTGGTCAATCATCCAGATTTTGTTCCCTTGGTCTCGCTAAGGTGAAATCTGAGAAGGTGTTATCTTCCTTTGCATCTGCATCCTCCATCACCATTCATCATGGTAGTAAGTTGTGATGCCCGGATCCTTGACACGGATATTGGTAAACCTTTATGGATATGGAAATGCTCAAGTTCTTGAGAGCACGTATAAGCTCTAGGTGTTATCAGCGACACTAACTGGGATTGCCCCAGATTTCCTCGGTTATGCTATAACCATTCCAATAGTGGAATAACTCTACTGTTGAGCCTCTCCCCAGTTACTAGAATCATTCCCATCATTTGCATTTGGGACAATTGCATTTTTACCCCTAGTTGGTTCCTACCCACGGGTTCTACCCTTACTTTTCGAGCTTGCTCAGTTTTGCCCTTACTTTTCCAGTCGAGGTCCCTCAAATGCCCTTTGACCGTTTGACCAAAACTTTGAAAATTCATAACTAATTCAGATGAACTCAGAAAAATGCAAATAAGATATCAAAATGTTCAGATAAACATTACCTTTATTTGCATATCATTTGCATTCAGGATAAAAGCACCCTTTAAACTACCTGAGGTAATTAATGTTATTAACATTATTAAAAATAAAAAGGTATAAACAATATTTTTTTCATGAATAAAAATTACATCCAAATGTAGGTGATTTTTTCTAAACATCCAAATATCTTATTTGCATTTTTCTGAGTTCGTATCATCTTGTTATGAATGTTGTAACGACTTTGACCATTATTTGGAAACTTCATAACAAATTGATACGAACTCAGAAAAATGCAAATAAGGTATCAGGATGTTTAGGAAATATCACCTACATTTGCTTGTAATTTTTATTCATGAAAAAAATATTGTTTATACCTTTTTATTTTTAATAATGTTAACAACATTAATTACCTTAGGTAGTTTAAAGGGTGCTCTTGTCCTGAATGCAAATGATATGCACATAAAGTTAATGTTTATCTGGACATTTTGATATCTTATTTGCATTTCTCTGAGTTCATATGAATTAGTTATGAATTTTCAAATTTTTGGTCAAACGGTCAAAGGGCATTCGAGGGACCTTGACGGAAAAAGTAAGGGCAAAACTGAGCAAGCTCGAAAAGTAAGGGCAAAACCCGTGGGTAGGAACCAACTAGGGGCAAAAATGCAATTGTCCCTTTGCATTTTGTTCCCAGCTTGCACCGCCATCGTGCCCCCCTACTCTGGATTACCCTTCTCAGTAATTACTGATCAGGATCATTTTAAAAAGTGGTCCTACCATGGGTCTCATCCATTTCTGATGATAAACAAAATCATCTATGACATTGTCTTCAACAAGGTAATCCACATCATCCATTCTGGTCCGAGTATACCATTCTACCGAACCCCTCCAAACGATCGCTCAAGAATTGCCTTAGGCTGGTATAAAGAGTTTCAATGATCTTTAAATCAAAGGTAATTCTTTTTGCCACTTAAGGGGGATATATTCTACGAGTCACCTCCTCTAAGATGTCTTGTTATGGTATCAAGGCAATTCAACTCCTCGCTACATTGACAACCATTCAACACCCTCTTAAAGGTGTAATTGTAGTCTACCTGGTAAACCTCCGTCATCTGTTCCACTCCATTCCTCTAGAGGTGTGCTTCGTCTCTCAGCTCGGGAGATGTTGCTATGTCTCATTCCGTGAGTTAATCCTGAGTTGTTCGACCTTCGAGAAGATCGATCCTTCTAGAGTTTTCTTTCTCCTCTCGTTGTCATGTCGGTTGGAGTTCTCGGAGCAAGACATCAAGATAATGATGGTGATCGAATCAACATTCATTTGAAGTGCAACCTGGATCGTGAAGATTGTGTTAGTTTGTGCTCCCCTTTCATCTTACCCTACGCTTGAATCTTGGGACGAGATTCTTGTTTAGTGGGGGTGAGTTGTCACGTCCCCAGTTCAAGCCTTGCTTGTCTCTGCATAAGCATCCATGCATCATGTTTAAATTTAAAGAAACTTGAAATGTGGATTGTTTAAACCCTAGCACCAAATGAATCCAACTAGGGTCAAAATAAAATCTTTTTCATTGAACTCAAAATGCCCTCTAAAAATGTTCAACATTTTTGGTTTGAGGTGGAAGCATCTACCAAAAATGGTTTATATTTTTGCAGGACATATTGGGCTCTGAATTAAATCATACTCTATTTGCATTTGGGCATTTAAATGCTATACAATATTTTAAATGCTCAAATAATCATAAACTAAAATGTTTATTGTTGGTTATATTCCAAACAGTAGTCATGATTAGTTTCATGGTTTTTGAAAATGCTCTGGCATTTTTAATAAAGCCCAGAAGTTATAGAAAAATAGAAAAGAGGAAACAAAAGAGAGAGAGAGCAAACTCACCTGGACTTACCTGCAGCCCACTGGCCGGCCCAGCACTGTGCTGGCCCGTGCCAGCCACCTGCTTCCTCTCGCCAGGCAGGCAGAGAGGAGCGCGACGGCGCGCGCGCGGGCGCCACGCCACCTCCCTGCTTGCCTACCTCACCGAGGCGCCTCGAGGCCCTTCCGACGCCACGGAGATGACACGCAACCCTCTGGCTCTCTCTCACTCTCCCCGTGCTCCTCCCCCTCCTCTGCTCTCTCTCCCTCTCACCACCGAACACCACCGCCGCCGCCGTTCGCCATAGCCGCGGCCGCAGCCAACCCCACGCCTCACCGACGCGGCCACGAGCTCCGCCTCGTCCCTCTCTTCCTCCTCACCGAGCCGCTCGACGCCGGAAGCCCCCTGGATGCCGCAAGCACCGCCGTTCCCCTCGTCGGCCACCGGAGATCGTCACCATCGATTTGCTGCCTTCGGTGTCTCCCCGAGCTCACCGACTCGCCCGTCGTGATCTACGTGAGCTTCTGATCATTCCCCCCTCTCCGTTCTCTCTCTGGCACGCCGTAGCCGCCATGCCCCTCTCGCCCGACTACGCTGCCGCCTGCACTCGCCGCCGACACGACTCCGGCGACCATTTGGTCCGGCGTCGTGTCCAACATGCTCGCTACCTCGTGTAGCTGCTGTAGGTGCCACGAACGCGATACCACGGCCACTGCAGCCCCGTAGCCAGAAACACCCGAACGTCGGCGCCGCCTCGAGCTCGTTTCCGGCGAGCTCCGGCCGTCCCCGCTGCTGCCGCATGCCTCCCTTGATGAGGGCGAGCCCCAGCTCCCCGCGTGTGCTCTCGGCCGCCCGTTTGGTCGCCGGAGACGCAAACCCGAGCACCTCCGCCGTCTCTGGCGTCGCCGGCGATGAGCCGTGGACCAAGTCCGGCGAGGTTGACTCGTTTGACCTAGGGTTTGACCCCCCCAGGGTCACTGACGTGTGGGCCATGCCCCTATTTAGTTTAGGTGTGAGTTTAATTAGCACTAATTAACTTAGTTAATTAGTTGACTCATTGACAAGTGGGCCCAGGCTCTAATTAACCTAGGTTAGTGCTAACCTAACGCTAACTAACTCTGTTAGTTAGTTGTTACACTGACATGTGGGTCCCAGCCGTCAGGTTTGACCTGGGCTGGCACCTTTGACCTGCTGACATCACCCTGATGCAATGCTGACGCAATAAGTATTTTCTGGATTTATTTTTATACAGGAAATTCCAGAAAATGCTCTAAACTTCTAAAATTCAAAGAAACTTAACCGTAACTCAGAATGAAATAATTTATATATGAAAAATGATCAGAAAAATCCAATCTATCCATCTGCACAGGTTTCATGCATGTTTAAGCTACTTAACCTTGCTGTTCATATCAAAACATGATAATGCACTTTATGAATTCATAGTTTGTGTTTGAATTTGAATCTTTGGTTCAAATAAGCTCAAACCTTCCTGTTCTTAGCTGCATTAGCCCAAACCATGGCATATTGCCATGTCATGATCATGCATCATATTGTGCATTGCATTGATTGTATTTCTTCTCTATTGCCGGTAATTGCCCCCTCTCGATAGACGTGTTCCAACGATGAGTTCGATGACACCGATGAAGAGCTATATTATCTTCAGAAGTGCCAGGCAAGCAAAAACCCCTTGTTCATTCCAATACAATCCTACTCTCTCGCTCCTGCTCTCTTTTACTGCATTAGGACAACAACGATTCAACTGTTACTAGCTGCGGTAGCTGAACCCCTTTATCCTCTGCATGACCTGTCATTGCCACAGTAAATAGATGAAACCCACTAGCATGAGTAGGAGTTGTTTGAGCCCTGTTATGCGTACTCATTCATGCTTGTTTGTCATGCCTGCTACTGCTTAGAGTTGAGTCAGGTCTGATTCATCGGGGATGAATCAGAGGTGTATGAACATGTCCTACTGTGTGTGAGCTAAGTGTGTGAATACGATTTGGTAAAGGTAGCGGTGAGAGGCCATGTAGGAGTACATGGTGGGTTGTCTCATTGCAGCCATCCTCAGGAACTGAGTTCTGTGTTTGTGATCCATGAAACAGATACTACCACGCATTGGTCCCGAAACCAATGGACCCTCTCGGCTTCTTAATCACCCTTGTCCTCTGTCTAGGAGTTGCAAGTAGTTTCTGGTGTTTGTAGTTTGCTGGAGGCCGTGGGCAGCGCTGACCGAAGGGGTGGGCTATGATGCGGTAGGCACGTGGCCGGGTATACCGGGCGCCCGTTTGGTGTCACGGAACCCTGTACACATCATTTGGGGCTGTGAGCGAAACCCCGGCCGGATCTCCTCACGGATGGAACCCGAATAGGCGATAAACCTGGACTAGAGACTTGAGTGTTTAGGTAGGCCGTGGCCGACACCCACATTGGGCTTCCGCTTGAAGGTTGCCGAGTACATGTCGTGTAAACGGCGGTAAGTGGTGAGAGCGTGTGTGAAGAAGTACACCCCTGCAGGGTTAACATCATCTATTCGAATAGCCGTGTCCGCGGTAAAGGACTTCTGGGTTGCCTGTACAGTTCATAGACAAGCGAAAGTGGATACTTTAAAATGCGCAAGATAAGCGTGAGTGCTATGGATAGCGTTCCCGTAGGGAGACGGGAGCGGATCCATAGTGGTGTATTGGTTGGTGAATTTGTGGACTGGTGTGCGCCACCTCAAAAGAGTTACTTGCGGTCGTAGTTCAGGATAGCCACCGAGTCAAAGCTGGCTTGCTGCAGTTAAACTCCACCACCATCCCCTTGTTGATAATGATGCATATGTAGTTAGATCTGATGTAAGTCTTGCTGGGTACATTTGTACTCACGTTTGCCTATTTATGTTTTTGCAGAGAGACTTCAGTCTCACTGGTAGTTCCACGTGGACTTCGACGTTTAGCTTGTTACCTCAGCTACGATCTTGTGCCCTCGGCAGGATCTGATAGACAGTCAGGCTTCTCAGCCTTTTTCTTTTGTAGATGTCTGTACTCAGACATGTTAAGCTTCCGCTTGTGCTTGACTTGTTTGCTCTGAATGTTGGGTCATGAGACCCATGATTGTAATATCTCGCTCCCCGGAGCCTACTGAATAATACTTGAGTTGTAGAGTCATGTTGTGATGCCGTGTTGTATTTGCACATATCGAGCATATTGTGTGTATGTTATTGAAATGCTTGGTATGTGTGGGATCTGATTATCTAGTTGTTTATCCTTAGTAGCCTCTCTTACCGGGAAATGTCTCCTAGTGTTTCCACTGAGCCATGGTAGCTTGCTACTGCTCCGGAACACTTAGGCTGGCCGGCATGTGTCCTTCTTCGTTCCTGTGTCTGTCCCCTTGGGGAAATGTCACGCGATGAATTCCGGAGTCCTGTTAGCCTGCTACAGCCCGGTTCACCGGAGTCCTGTTAGCCCAGTGCTACAGCCTGGATTCACTCGCTGATGACCGACACGTTCATTGTTGGGTCATGTATGCCTGTCCCTGTAAGTTAGTGCCACTTTGGGTTCACGACTAGCCATGTCAGCCCGGGTTCTTGTCATATGGATGCTAGCGGCACTATCATATACGTGAGCCAAAAGGCGCAAACGGTCCCGGGCCAGGTAAGGTGGCACCCGTGGGAATACCGTGCGTGAGGCCGCAAAGTGATATGATGTGTTACATGCTAGATCAATGTGACTTAGGATCGGAGTCCTGACAAGTGCCTCGTACTTGAATTGGGGTAGCAACCTGCGCCTCGGGTAACTATTGGTTGGAAGCTCGAGTCCGTATTCCTCGGCCACCAGGACCTCAGTCCATCTATCATTGAGCAGATCTTGATCAGCTTGAAGTTGTTGCTGTTTTTTCTTCAGGCTCTTTGCAGTGTCTATAAGCCGACGCTTGAAGCGCTCCTGCTCGACGGGATCCTCAGGCACGGTAAATTCTTCGTCGCCGAGGCTCACCTCGTCTTCGAAGAGGGGCATGTACTTGTCATCCTTCGAGTCTTCATTCATGGCCTGTTTGTCCGGGCTAGCTTGCCCGTCCTCCCATACGGTCTATTCAAAGCTTGGCTGGGCGGGATTGTTTTCGTCTTTGGAATCATCCGGAGTGTTATTATCTCTTATGCCGGTATCGCTGTTTCTACCCTGGTGTGGTTTAGAGCGGCGCCGCTGACGCCGGCACGTCGGCTGTTTCTCAGGGGGATTATCCTCCGCTGCATCCTTTTGATCCTCGCCATTGTTTTCTTTGGGTGTGTCCACTATATATATGTCATACGATGAGGTGGCTGTCCAGCGCCCTGTGGGCGGTGGTTCCTGTTCTTCTCCGGCATCATCGTCCATACCGTCGATGTCTTTGGAGTCGAAATCAAGCATGTTGGTTAAGTCGACGACAGTGGCTATTAAGTGGGTGGTGGGTGGGTAACGAATTCCCTCGTCGTCCACTTCCCACTCAAGCCGGACATAGTTCGGCCAAAAGTCTCCTGACAAGGAGAGGGATTTTAATGAGTTTAGCATATCGCCCAACGGCGAGTGTTAAAAGATGTCCGCGGAGCTGAACTCCAAGATCGGCGCCCAGTCAGATCCGATGGGCGTGGATACGCGCGGTTCAGAGCCCATGACCGGAGATGAGTCCGAGGGTCTGATGATGCAATCCTCATTGGAGGTTGAATCTGTGTTCGGCTCTACCGCCATTGAGTGTGCGGCTTTCGTGATGGGGTCAATCCTCCCATCCTCGGATGGCACGACTTGCACTAGATCTAAGTCCAGGGCAGCTACAGGTGCGATCTCCTGAACACCGTCCGATGGCAGATCTGGGTCATGCTCATCGTGGCTGTAGGGTGCACCTGTCATGGGCTCGAATCCGTCGAAGATCAAGTCTCCGCAGATGTCGGCAGTGTAGTTCAGGCTTCCAAACCTGACCTGATGGCCAGGGGCATAGTTGTCGATCTGCTCTAGATGGCCAAGCAAGTTGGCCCTCAGTGCGAAGCCGCCGAATACAAAGATCTATCCGGGGAGGAAAATCTCACCCTGGACCGTGTCGTTGTAGATGATTGAAGGAGCCATAAAGCCTTGTGGTGACGACACAGTGGAACTCTCAATGAAAGCACTAATATCGGTGTCAAAACCGGTGGATCTCGGGTAGGGGGTCCCGAACTGTACGTCTAAGGCTAATGCTAACAGGAGGCGGGGGACACGATGTTTTACCCAGGTTTGGGCCCTCTCTATGGAGGTAATACCATACTTCCTGCTTGATTGATCTAGATGATATGAGTATTACAAGAGTTGATCTATCACGAGATCGTAGAGGCTAAACCCTAGAAGCTAGCCTATGATTATGATTGTTGTCCTTGTCCTACGGACTAAACCCTCCGGTTTATATAGACACCAGAGGGGGCTAGGGTTACACAGAGTCGGTTACAAAGAAAGGAATCTAAATATCCTAATTGCCAAGCTTGCCTTCCACGCAAAGGAGAGTCCCACCCGGACACGGGACGAAGTCTTCAATCTTGTATCTTCATAGTCCAACAGTCCGGCATAAGCATATAGTCCGGCTGTCCGAGGACCCCCTAATCTAGGACTCCCTCAAGGAGATCATCACCGATGGCCATCTTCATCATCTCGGCGGCCACCACAATGAGGAGGGAGTAGTCCATCCTCGGGGCTGAGGGTTTGTACCAGTAGCTATGTGTTTATGCTCTCTCTCTCGTGCGATCTCGAGATGTCACGATCTTGATATATCATGTGCTTTGTGAACATATATGGATCATATGATGTTTCTCCCCTCTCTACTCTTGTTGTGATGAATTGAATCTTTACCCTTTTAAGTTTTTTCATGTCGGATTGAATGTTCAGATTTGAGAACACATGATGTATGTCTTGCGGTATGAATACTTGAGGTGACAATGGGGTATCATATTGATTCACTTGATGTATGTTATGGCACTCAACTTGCAGATTCCCACTGTGACATTGGGGTAATCTATGCATAGGGGTTGATGCATGTTTTTATTATCTTTTCTCCGATAGAAACTTTGGGGTCTCCTTGTAGTTCTTTGTGTGGATTGAATATTATGATCATGAAGTTGTTTGATGCATATGATAGTATTAACTCATGGATACTTGTGGTGACAATGGAGTATCTAGGTGACATAAGAGTTGGCTGATGTGTCATATGGTTTTATTTTAGTATGAACTCTTGGTTAGATTGATTGGAAATAATAGCTTTGTGTTATTTTAGTAAGAACACTAGGATAGATTGATCGGAAAGAATAGCTTTGAGGTGGTTTCATACCCTACAAACAATTTCTATCTTTTGTTCTCCGCTAATAGGAACTCAGGAGTGATTCTTTATTGCACTTTGAGGGATAATCATATGATCCAACTATGTTAGCATTGTTGAGAGATTGCACTAGCGGAAGTACGGACCCTAGGCCTCATTTTCCATCATTGCAATACCGTTTGTGCTCCGTTTTACTATTTACTACCTTGCTGTTTTTTATTGGTCGCACTACAAAATCTCTTATCTACTATCCATACTACACTTTTATCACCATCTCTTCGCCGAACTAGTGAAACTACACAATTTGCCGTTGTATTGGGTGTGTTGGGGTCACAAGAGATTTCTTGTATTTGATTATAGGGTTGCTTGACACAGACTATCATCATCCTACACCTCCCACGGATTGATAAACCTTAGGTCATTCATTTGAGGGAAAATTGCTATTGTCCTATAGAACTCTGCGCTTGGAGGCCCAACACGAGTCTACAAGAATGAAGTTGCATAGTAGACATCAGTTGCCGCCTTCAACGGCACCACTAGTGGAATCACGATATCTCGCATTGTGTGAGGGTGTGAGGAGAATACAGTGGACCTAGTGGATTCTTGGGGAGCATTGGGCATCCACACCGCTCCAACCGAGACGTACTTCCCACAAAGGGAAGAAACTTCGGTAACACATCCTCGTCTCCACCGGCTCCACTTGTGGTTCTCTCTTCCCTTTACTTTGTGCAAGCTTTTATTGTGTTGTATCCTTTGCTTGCACTTGTTGTTGTTGTTGGTTGCATCATATAGGTTGTTCACCTAGTTGCACATCTAGACCACCTATTTGTTGCTAAACCTAATTTGTTAAAAAAATCTAAAAATTGGTAGTTGCCTATTCACCCCCCTCTAGTCAACCATATCGATCCTTTCACCTGTGGAGATCACATCGCCATCACCGTCACCATGCTGTCATGCTGCCAGAACTCATCTACTACCTCGCCGTCTTGCTGGACCAAAAAGGTAGAGGACATCACCGAGCTGAACCTGTGAAGAACATGGAGGTGTCGTGCGTTCAATACTAGAGCGGTTGGAGCGCGAAGGAAGTTCGACTACATCAACCGTCTTGTGAAATTCTTTCACTTATGGTCTATGAGGGTACGTAGACACACTATCCCTCTCTCGTTGATATGATTCTCCATGGATAGATCTTGCACGTGTGTAGATTTTTTTTGTTTCTGATGCAACGTTTCCCAACATTATTCTGTCATGGACAACCTCCTTCATAACATCAAATAACCATTGTTTTGTCATGAAGAACCTCCTTGCAACTTCTATGCAATTGTCTAGATTGTACAAAAACTTTAAAATGAATTATGATAATAGATATAGAGGAAATAGAAGAAATACGCTGATAGAAATATTGTAACCTTTTACCATCCATCAAAATATTTTAATGTCATTATTTGTTGGTCATTTGGGCCATTCGAAGTTTCTTGCAATGATTTGCAATAATATGCAATCGAGTTGATATCCTTGTGATTAACCTTTTAACCACAATACCGAAGAATCAATGATCAACAAATTGACCATTTTTTCCAACAACTACACTTTACTTGACCAACCACCTCTGCATCTCATAACTTGTATGACATTCATACCTGAGTTGGACATTCAAGTCTTATTTTCTTCCTGCATTTTACTTCTTATAGTTTTACTTCAATATTTGTCTTCCTCTCAAATAAACAACAACTTTAAGAGCGACGTGAGCCCTAAACTTCCCTAGGTGTGTAAGTCTCATTACATCCTTTGGTTTTGTTCTTTCTTTACAAGTTTTCACCGTCAACACATGACTGGCTTTCTTCCGGATGTTACACATTTCACTCTTAAACATAATTGAACACTTCAATAGAATTTGCAAACAAAACACTTCTTGAGATATCGCATATCTTTTAGCCTTTGTTTGTTTCTGAAAACAATTTTCAGTTCCAAGAATATCACACAACTATCCCAAATATTTTGAAGTTCGGGTTTCTCGGAAGCAAGCAGACCGTAATGCAATTCTTGCTTTTTGATCGAAGGACGTGAGTCTCGTCATCCATAGGCAAGAGAGTATTGTAAACATGCAGTAGGACAAAATCCTTCTTAGCATTTTTAGAGGACGGTCCTCTCAAACATAAACTTTCAACCAGATAAATAACAGTCAATCAATTTCAACAACAAAGGTGGAACTGTGATCCATAATTCTACAACTAGAATGCAAACTACATATAGACATTTTCATAATAAATTTTCACTATTCATTAAAATTAATTAATACATAATTGTGCTCCCACTCAAATCAATATCTCTCATAATTGATAGTGAGTTATTCAAGATCCAAGCCTAGTTCGCAGCCATTGATGTGGACATCACTGATGACGAGAATTTTGACTGGTGGGCAAACTTTTGTCAATCATATCTCCATATGACTCTTGTTCATCTTTCGATGTTTTGGGCTCCGAGCTTAGAATGATTCTACTAGAACTTCAAGATAATCGAGTGCTATCCGCAAGCATGGCATGACCATCCCCGTCTTACACCTCACGTCCCGTTTGTGCCCATGTGGACATGACTCACTCTAAAATGCTACGTGTTATAGATGGTTGCAACACTGGGAAGAGCACCTTTTAACTTGATATTTACTTGTGAGAGATCACCCTAATAATTGACTACTGCGCAATCAAATGGTGCAAACAACAAAGGGATAAACATCTCAGGCAATTCATAATAGCATGATATGGTATATCCTTGGGCGCCGGGATTTCTTCGTGATCGTGTTCAATCTCCAGTTGAAGCAACGCGACGGCCAATATTTTGTTGCCGTGGCAACCATTTCAAAAATGTTGTCGTGGCGGCAATCTCAAAAAACTTGTCATGGCGACCGTTTCACAAAACATTGTCGTGGCAATTTTCCCTCAAGTGGATGACCTAAGGTTTATCAATCCGTGAGAGGTGTAGGATGAAGATGGTCTCTCTCAAACAACCCTGCAACCAAATACAATAAATCTCTTGTGTCCCCAACAAACCCAATACAATGGCAAATTGTATAGGTCCACTAGTTCGGCGAAGAGATGGTGATAAAAGTGCAACATGGTTGGTAGAAATATATTTTTACAATCTGAATAAATAAAAATAACAAGGTAGCAAATAGTAAACGGGCACAAAAACGGTGTTGCAATGCTTAAAAATGAGGCCTAGGGTCCGTACTTTCGCTAGTGCGACCTCTCAACAATGCTAACATAGTTGGATCATATGATTATCCCTCAAAGTGCAATAAAGAGTCACTCCCGAGTTCCTATTAGAGGAGAACAAAAGATAGGAATTTTTTGTAGGTCACGAAACCACCTCAAAGCTATTCTTTTCGTTCAATCTATTCAATAGTTCGTACTAAAATAACACAAAGATATTTTTTCCGTTTGATCTATCCTAGAGTACGTACTAGAATAACACCTAAGCAAATTCATATTCATAATACTCAATCCACACAAAGAACTATAAAGAGACCCCAAAGTTTCCGTCGGAGAAAAATGTGCATCAACCCCTATGCATAGATTACCCCCATATCACCGCGGGAATCCGCGAGTTGAATGCCATAAAACATATCAAGTGAACCAATAAGATACCTCATTGTAACCTCAAGTATTCATATTGTAAGACATATATCATGTGTTCTCATCTCTAAATATTCAATCTGACAAGACAAAACTTTGAAGGGTAAAGATTCAATTCATCATAACAAGAGTATAGAGGGGAGAAACATCATATGATCTGACTATATTAACAAAGCCCATGATATAGATCAAGAGAGAGAGATCAAACACATAGCTATTGGTACAAACCCTCAGCCCCAAGGGTGGACTACTCCCTCCTCATCGTGGTGGACTACTCCCTCCTCATCGCAGGGTCCCGGAACAGGGTTTAGATTGGTTTTCATGGATACAGAGACCTTGCAACGGCGGAACTTATGATCTAGGTTAACCCCAAAGGGTTTCAGAATATTCGGGAATCTATAGTGCAAAGAGGGGGTGCGGGAGGCCAACGAGGTGGGCACAACCCACCTGCGCGCGCCAGGGGGCCATGGCGCCCTGGTGGGTTGTGCCTCCCTCGGGGCACCCCCCAGGTGCAGCTCAGGCCCATTGGGTTCCTTTTGGTCCATAGAAAATCTTCGTAAAGTTTCATTCCGTTTGGACTCCGTTTGATATTGATTTCCCGCGATGTAAAAAACAAGCAAAAATAGCAACTAGCACTAGGCACTGGGTCAATAGGTTAGTCCCAAAAATGATATAAAGTTGCTATAAAATGATTGTAAAACAGCCAAAATGATAAAATAACATCATGAATACTTCATAAAGTATAGATACGTTGGAGACGTATCAGCATCCCCAAGCTTTATTCCTACTCGTCCTCGAGTAGGTAAATGATAAAAGAAATAATTTATGAAGTGTGAATGTTAGCAAAGTGCATAAGTTTGATCGATGATAATTTCAATCACTTTTCCTAGCATCATAACATCAATTCTTTCTTATAAATCTTCTCATGTTATAGTGGCAACCAATTCACATGTTAAGGTTTAAACAATGAACTCTCTTGAAACCTAACAACATACGTTCTTAGTTACCAAGCAATTGCAATTCAACTTATTCAACAGAGTTTAAGTAAGAGCTCCACATACTCAACCATCAAATAGTCTTCTATGATTGCTAACACTCACCGCATACACATGAGCAAAACATTTCAACCGGACACATAAAAAGATAGGGGCTTATTGTTTCGCCTCCCAACGTATTCACCTCAAGGGTGATGTCAACAATAATAACTCATGCTACCCATATTCAACTGGACATATGTTCCGAGACCTTTCCTCACCACATGATGCTTGCCAAAGGAAAAAAATAAAAAGGGATAGAGAGAAAAAACTTTGACTCTTTGCATAAAAGTAAATACTGAAAAGTAAAAGATAGGCCCTTCGCAGAGGGAAGCAGAGGTTTCCATGCGCTTATTTGTTTGTATGCTCAATCCCTTAGTGCAAAAGAACGTCACATTATATGGCCCCTTATGATAGCAACCTTTATTATGCAGTCTGTCGCTTTTATTCTTTGCCATCACAAGTACATACAACGCTCAGTTTTCTCTTACAATAAATGATCTAACACTTTTAGAAGCAATTTTTATTGCCTTTTTGCACCGATGACAACTTACTTGAAGGATCTTGCTCAATCCTTAGGTAGGTATGGTGGACTATTGAAAATAAGATTTGGATTTAAGGGTTTTGGGATGCACAAGTAGTATCTCTACTTGGTGCAGAATTTTTGGCTAGAAAGGATGGGGGGCAAGCACCACATGTTGAAGGATCTATGACAATATAACTTCTATGTGAATATGAACAAACATAAATCATTACGTTATCTTCCTTGTCTAACGTAAACAATTTCGGCATATAGTATTTTGATGGGGGCTCATAATCACAAAAGATTTCCAAGATAGTGTATTTTCATGTGAATGTTCTCTTCCTTTTACTAATTATTTGTGAATTGCTTGTATGACCAATATAGTGATTGTCAAGCCTTAAAGGATTTCACTATGTAAACCCAATGTGAAGCTACCACTAGGCATGATATGGTTTCAACTTCATGATAAATTTATTCAACAATTTACTCATAGGATATAAGTGAAGCACAAGAGTAAATGACAAACTACTCCAAGAAGATATAAGTGAAGATCATGCGTAAATTGGTAGCTTTTTAAGGACTCTCTCTTATTCAAAAACTTACAGATCTAAGTATTTTATTAAAGAAGAAAGCAAACACAAAATAAAATGACATTCCAAGAATAGCACACATCACGTGAAGAAGCAAAAACTTAGGTTCAACCGATACTAACCGATAATTGTTGAAGAAAAAAGGTGGGATGCCTACTGGGGCATCCCCAAGCTTAGATGCTTGAAACTTATTAAAATATTATCTTGGGGTGCCTTGAGCATCCCCAAGCTTGAGCTTTTGTGTCTCCTTAATTCCTCTTACATCACGGTTTCCCTAAATCTCAAAAACTTCATCCACACAAAACTCAACAAGAACTCGTGAGATAAGTTAGTATAAATCAGTGCAAAACCTTATCATTCTCTATTGTAGGAAATTGCTAAAATTATTATTCAACATTTCATACTAAATACCTCTGCATATTTAATAGTCTTATCCTCAAATAGAATCAGTAAACAAGCAAACATATGCAAACATAACAGCAATCTGCCAGACCAGTACAGTCTGTAAAGAATGCAAGATTCATCATACTTCCCTAACCCCAAAAATTATGAAACAAACTACAAACTATAGAAAATTTATCAGAGCTTATTTTGCAAAACGTTTCATCAATTTATCATATTCTGAATTTTCTAGGGATTTTTGCAGGAGCAGTAAACTTTCTGTTTTCAAACAGCAACAAGTAAACTTGCAAAATAAGCATGGCAAAGGCTAGAATTGTCACTTTTATTGAAATAAAGGATGAAAAAAAATATTCTAAATAACATCAAGAAAATCCTAACAAAAAAATCTACGCTCCAAGCAAAACACATATCATGTGACGAATGAAAACATAACTCCAAGTGAGGTTACCGATAATGTTGGATACGATAGAGGGGATGCCCCGGATATTACCTTGAATATTACCTTGGGGGTGCCTTGGGAATCCCCAAGTTAGGGTCTTGTCGCTCCTTATTCTCCTCATATCGACATCTCACCCAAAACTTGAAAACTTCAATCACACAAAACTTAACGGAACCTTGTGAGATAGGTTAGTATGTTAAACAGCAAACCATTTCACTTTTGGTACTGTCAAAGACAAGAGTCTTAATTGTTTACACACAATGCAGACTGTAACATATCATTTCCACAATTTATATTGAGCAATATAAGCTATAGAAACAAGCAAACAAGAAAACTATGCATTGAGAACAGAATCTGTCAAAAACAGAACAGTCTGTAGTAATCTGTACTAAAACCATACTTCTGCTACTTCAAAAATTATGAAAAAACTGGAAAACATGAAATTTTTGTATATTAATCTTATGCAAAAAGAATCAACTCAAAATCATTCTTCGGTTAAAAACGGAAGTCATTTTTTTGTGCGCAAAAGTTTCTGTTTTTCATTAAGACCAAATCAGCCATCACCCAACATGATCCCAAAGGCTTTACTTGGCACTTATTGAAACAAAGACAATAAAACATGATTACTATAGTAGACTAATCATGTGAACACACCAAAACAGTAGGTAAAATTGTTGGGTTGTCTCCCAACAAGTGCTTTTGTTTAATGCCTTTTAAGCTAGGCATGATGAGTTCAATGATGCTCGCATAAAAGATAAGAATTGAAACATGAAAAAGAGCATCATGAATCACATGGAAAGCACATTTAAGCCTAACGCACTTCCTATGCATAGGGATTTTGTGAGCAAATAATTCATGGGAACAAGAATCAACTAGCATAGGAAGGCAAAACATGCGTAACTTCAAAACTTTCAACACGTAGAGAGGAAACTTGATATTATTGAGATATGTAAAAGCATATGTTCCTCTCTCATAATAATTTTCAGTAGGATCATGAAGAAATTCAACAATATAACCATCACATAAAGCATTCTTTTCATGACACATAAGCATAGAAATTTTGTTACTCTCCACATAAGCAAATTTATTCTGATGAATAGTGGTGGGAGCAAACTCAACAAAATAACTATCATACGATTGAAAATTAAAATCATGATGACAAGTTTCATGGTTATCATTACTCTTTATAGCATACATGTCATCACCATAATCATCGTAGATAGGAACTTTGTTGTCATAGTCAATTGAAGCCTCATCCAAAATAGTGGATTCATCACTAAATAAAGTCATGACCTCTCCAAATTCACTTTCATCATTATAATCATCATAAATAGGAGGCATGCTATCATCATAATAATTTATCTCATCAAAACTTGTGGGGGTAAAAATATCATCTCTATCAGATATCAGGATCCGGCAACCCGTGAAAGGTTCGAACTCTCGGGTGCGTGCGGAGATCTCAACCTGCCCAGCCTGCCTACTGGCGATCCCCCCCTAGCCTAGCGTGCCGAGCTCACAGAGACACAAAGACATAGAGATTTTATACTGGTTCGGGCCAACATTGTGGTGTAATACCCTAATCTAGTGTGGTGTGGTTGATTGCCTCGAGGGGCTATGGATGAACTAGTACAAGGATGAACAAGCCTCAGGAGGTGAGGTGTTCTTGAGATGGTCTCGTGCTCGGGTTGGAATCGATCTGATCCCCTCCCATGGTGGTGGCTAAGTCCTATATATAGTGGCCTTGGTCCTCTTCCCAAATATGAGCGGGAAGGGATTCCACAACAGTGGGATTTGAAAGGGGACAAGTAGTATAGTCTATCCTGACAAAAATAGTCTTCACCCGCGAAAAGGCTCTGGTCATGACGCTGCGATGGGCTCAGTGATGACCTCCGTCCTGGTGGTCTTGGTATTGTTGCACCAGAATAGAAACATTTGGCTGATTTCTCGGGACCCTGCGCCTGCGGCTTGCCTCCCTTGCACCGAAGAGGAAACCTGTGCTCTGCGCCCGCCTGGTCTTGCTCGTCATGGCTCATGTCAACTGAGCCTCATGAGGTAGCTGGATAGAACTCTCCGCCCCTCAGGAGCCCTCCTGAGGATGCCAACTCCTTAGGGGGTCTTGGCGTCGTCTGCCTCGCGAGGCTTGGCCCCTCGTGAGGGTCTTGTGGTGTTGGTGCTGAAGCCGGGCCATACCAGGCCCTCGACAGAGCCATGTGGTGGGCCGCAGGCAGGCAGGACTGGATACCCCCAAGTCCAGGACGCCGACAGTAGCCCCCAGGCCCAAGCCACGCTCGAGCATGGCTTCTAGGCGAAGCCAAAGAGCAAGGATGGAGCGCCACGGGCCCTAACAGCCTGCGGCCCTAAATACACATGGCGGTTGATGGACGAGGGTGTCTCCACTCCCCCACGCCGCCTCGATATCTAATAGACCTAGCAGCCGCCCTTTGTCAGCACAACTCGCCCTTCGTGGTGTACTGTGTCCAGCTCTTGTTCCTTCCTCCCCAATCTCGCCGCCGCGTCCATAGATCTGGTGCTGGCGCCTTGTCCTCTCTCGGTAATCGCCATGGCTCCCAAGCCAAGGAAGAAGAACGTGAAGCCGCTCGTGCCAGCCTATCCTTCACCGGCCCTGGAGTCGGCCCCTGAGCAGTCGACGGTGATCAATAAGGAAGGGCTGGACAAGGTTCGCCATGCGCTCGCCGCCAAATCCAATGAGGGGGGGCGCGACAGGTGTCCGCCCTGTGTCTTGGCGAACTAGAGAGATGAGTGTCACCGAGATTCCCATTCATCTCCACGCTCTTCTTGCCAGATTGATTCCTCCCTTCTTCCCTTTCTTCAACGTCGTGATGTCACATTACCAGATCCAACTGCTTCACCTGGACCCTCGCTCCACCATCCTACTCGCCGTCTTCGCCTTCCTCTGCGATGCCATGGTGGGCATCACTCCCTCCGTGGCCTTGTTTCGCCATTTCTTCCTGCTTCAGCTGGTGGATGCTCGCCAACGCTCTGGGTGTGTATCTTTCGAGGTTGTGGCCGTGACGGCTAGCTTGGGGATTGACTTTGATATTTCGCCCGTCGCAGAGGGATTCCGGAAGCAGTGGCTCCTGATGGACGCCCGCGCGTTCAGCCCCCTGCTCACGATTCCCGGGTGGCCGGCCCTGCCGAGCTCTGGCTGGTGCCATGAGAGGCTCACCAACCGTCGTCTCGCCTTTGTATGGAAGAGGTTTGCGAGCCTCCAGGAGCTGGGGGTGACGGCGCTGTTGGTGGTGAAGGAATTCGTGAAGCAGCATATCGCTCCCCTCCAGTGCCATGCTCGCCCGATGTGGGACTTCACCGGCGCCGAGGATCCAATGAGGCTGCAAAAGCCGCCGCTTGATGTTGATACCTTGAGCGTGGTGCTCAGGCTCCTGAATGGCGAGCCCGAGCCCGCTGACCTCCCGGGGGTGGCTGTCTTCTTTATCTGTGCTTGAACAAGGAGGCCTTCGCGGGGCAGATGCCCCTGTTTGATGAGTGGGGATTGCTTCCCGAGGGTATTGGAGGGCCCCGTGAGAATCCTGTCTTCGTGGCTCCTCTCCTGATCGACCCTGCCGCGCGCGCCCGAGTGTGGAGGCAGGGGGCGCACGCCACCGTCAATTGTTGGACGCTCCTCCGGAGGCTCGGCCTTGTTAGAGGCTCAAGAGCCCCCGGCCCCCAAGGCCCCGGATGGGGTTGCCGCAAAGCCCGAGCAACCCCAGGCTCCGAAGGCAGGAACTTCTGACGCCCAGGGCGGTGGCTCCAGAGTGGTCGCCTGCGGTGAGGAGTCCGCCAATGGCCCCGGGGTCGTGAGCCAGGGAATCTCGCCAGGTGCCCCTGCCCTTGAGACTCATGCTCCGGACGCCGCGCTAGACACTCCCCCTCCTAAGGACCACCCATCGGGACCGGGTCGGTGTCGTCTCTACCTTGAGTTGCTCCTGAAGAGGAAGAGATCCCCGTGCCGCGATGATGACACCCGCCGGCCGCTGAAGCCAGGGAGATACGTAGCCGCCGACGAGTAAGCATCTTCGCCCTTGATCCCTAAGCGCACCGCGTCTTCTCATGGCTGGGGTTTTGTAGGATCTTCATGAAGACGAAACCTCGGGAGGTAGGCACCCCCAAGGACCCCAGCTTGACGAAGGACGCTTGCAGTCCCCAGTGCCCCGATCCTACGCAAAATGTGGGTGCAACTTCAGCTGACGCGACGCCGCAAGGGTGCCCTAAAACCCGGCCTGATGCGGCCTCTTCCTGCGGCCCCGCTCGTGGGGCAAGGGGTGCACCAGCGATCCTTCATCTTGTCATTGCCAATAGGGGTGCGCCCTGGGCAGCCTTCATCTTCAAGCTGCGAGACTGCACCTGCCAGCCCCCGGCCGGCGGCTGGCGGAACATCCGACGCCCCCTGAACAGCCCCCGGGGCCGATGCGGGTCTTGGTGATGATCTTGCACTCGCTCACGGGCGTAGCATGGTGCGCTTCGGGATCTTTGATGAAGCAATGCATGCAATGGTCCATCTTGGCGGGGAGCTTGATAACATCGACACTAGGCTTGAGGCAGAGCAATGACGCTTGGACGATGAGTGGCTGCGGCTGAAGGTAGCCATCAACCTTGGGAAGCTCCAGCGTGATGAAGCCGAAGCGCGCGTGGCGGCCTCGCTCGTGGAGCTTGATCTCGTGCCATGGAAGAGGCCGAGGCAGCCAACCGCCATCGAGAAGCGGCTGAGGAGAGGGAGCAAGATCTCCTATCCTCAAATGCGTCCCTACTGCGTGAAGTCGAGGGGCTCCATGCCCTGCTGGCCTCCCCTCCAGGAGAGGTGGCCCTTGCCGAGGCGGAGCTCCTGAGGCGCCATGAGGACTTGGTGCTGGAGGCTGTGGAACACAGCTTGGCACTAGAGAGGCTGGAGGTGAGGGAGCGTCAAGCTGCCGTTGCTGAGGACGCCATTGCCGCCCGAGAAGCTCAGGTCCAAGTGGAGGTGGAGAAGAGGGTGGCGAAGGCACGTGCCGAGCTGGACGGGAGGCATCGCCTGGACTTGGAGCTGCTTAAGGCGGAGTTTGAGCGCTAGACCTCCGCCTTGAGGACTGAAGTGCAATCTGCGGAGCAGCGTGAGGGCGCTACTCGAGAGGCCCTGATTTCTTCTGAATCTGCCTTGGCCTCCGTCCGGGCCGAGCTGTCTTCTCTTCAGCAGCAGATCAAAGACACTGCGTCCCTGGCGGAGAGGACTGCGAACGAAGCGAATCGCCGTCGGACGCTGCAGCGCGAGCACGCCTCGATGCTTCAGGGCCTCAGACTCGGAGCTAATTCCGCCTTGGGCACCATCTGCGAGGAGAGCGCTCCTCACCCGCATGAGAGCGACTAAGCTAGCCACATGCGCTTCTTCACTCACATCGTGACCCGCCTGGAGGCTCGGGCCGTCAGATCTCACGAGCTTGTAGTGGAGAGGAGCCGTGGTCTTCTGGGGCACGCGTTCTCGCGTGTCTTCAGCCATCTCCTCAACCGCGATCCCCACTTTGACTTTGATGTTGTGTTGGTTCCCGTGCCTTTGGTCGTCCAGGACAACCTGGGCGGTTGGGTAGACGACCATGTGGACGCCTTGGTAGCAGAATTTGCCCGGGAGGATGACATGGTCATGATCACGACCGAAGAAGTTGGTGCGGGTGACGACGACGAAGATGACGACAGCCTCGACGCCGGCAGCGCGGCGTAAGGTGATGAGGAAGGGGAGTCCAGCTAGGCCCGTGTTTCTTTTGCTTGGACCTGTATGACGAAAACTCGAGCGCATCCTTGTGAGAGCATTTTGAAAGGTAGTGCCCCTTATTATGTATGAAACTTTCTAAATGCCTTTGAAGTAACACCCGGGGCCGAGCCCTACAGGGCTGCGGGCCACTGGGCAGGATAGTTATTTTTGACTTATCTTGATTTTCGTGGGTCCTGAGCGAGGCCTAGCGTCGTAGCAGCGCCCCTTCTCCTGAGGCGAGCTAGTTGCTGGCTCGCGAGGCCCTGAGCCTCCCGAGGGGCCCGCCGGCCTGTCGTGGAGTGCCTCGCGAGGACCTAACTGCTGGATTTTGGCAAGGTGGGTGCATGGAGCGGCCGCACCTTCAAGCCCCCAAGGGGAGCGGTCGGTGCCAGCGCGTACACCGTACCTAGCACCCGATCACGAGGTGCTAGAGGGCAGGTTAGCGGTCACGAGCTCCAAGAAAATATCGCAAGAACTGAAGCAAGAGAGCGACACGAACGAGAAAAGAAAACTCCCCCCGTTTTATAAGTGCACAGAAAATGAACTGCTTCAAAAAGTCGGCGAGCAAGTACAAAAGGGACAAGCAAAAAGCAGGCGGCCACTTCAGGCACCTTACTGGTCTTCAGTCTTCAGTCTTCAGTCTTCTCACCAGCGCAGAGCTAAGTGCTTCCACTAGCTGGGCATAGTCATTGGGGACAGTGTCAATGGCCAGTGCGGAGCATGGTGCTTCCACTAGGACGTGGGTGGGAGCCCCCGTGAGGCCCCAGGGCGGTACTCAGGAGACTCCAGGGCGTGTACAACCCCACTCATTATTACGTGAGAGTGTCACGAGCGGAGACCTTCATAGGCCGGAGCCTTGCTTCATGCCGCCCAACGAGGACCCTACCGTGCGCCACCCCCGACCACCGTTGGGGAGACCGGAAACCAGGACAAGACGAAGGGGCAAGGGGGACGTCGGCGGTGTCCTCGGCGACTATAGGCCCCCCGACGAGGAGAAGGGCTCGCCGGCGCCTTCCCCGGCAGGGAACCTACACTACCAAAAAAATACACTTCCGTGATGATACGTGTTTGTCATAGTAGGTCGTGTTTTTTGCCATGCATGTACATCCATGACGATTTTATGACAGAATCGAGATAGTCATACATGTGTTGTCGTAGAAGTGTTCCATGACATTACCAAAATTATCATCATGGAAGTGTCCACTTCCATGACGATAAATCGCACGTCACAGAAGTGCTTTCGTCAAGGGTGACCGACACAGGGCATCCACCGTAACGGAACACCGTTAAGCTATCGGGTCCGGTTTTGGATCCGATAACCCGTTAACAGCCCGGATCAATGAGGATTTTCCATGTGTAAAATCATCATTGGCTGGAGCAACATGTGTCAGCTCCGAGTTGGCACAGGTGTCACTCATCCAATGGGCGAGACGCGCCTATGATATGTTGACACGTGGACCGGCCCATAAAGTTTAAATGGGCCGGCCCATCTAAAGGCCCACAAGATTTTGCGGACCATAATGGGTCGGCCCAGCTAAAGGCCCACGATATTTTTCGGACCATAATGGGCCGGCCTAGCTTAAGGCCCACAAGATTTTGTGGGCCATAACGGGTCGGCCCTGGTAAAGGCCCATAAGATTTTTGTGTGCCATAATGGGTCGGCCCACGTAAAGGCCCACAAGATTCTTGCGGATCATAATGGGTTGGCCCAGCTAAAGGCCCATGAGATTTTGCCAACATTAATGGGCCGGCCCAGCTGTAGGCCCATAAGATTTTGAGGACCCTAGTAGGCCGGCCCATTAACTGGCTGCCATGTTTTGGGCCAAATGTCGGCCCATATTTGATTCGGTCCATTAATGGCCTGCCACGTTCCGGCCTAATAATGGCACATATGAGATCCGGCCCGTTAAAAGCCTACCATGTTCTGGGCCAAATTACGACCCAGATCAGGTCCGGCCCTCTAAGAGGCTTTGGGCTAAATTATGGCCCATATCAGATTCGGCCTATCAACTGGACGCTATGCTTTTGGGCCCACTTGCTAAAAGCGCATTTAGTAATTCGGCCGGATATTAGTTTCGGCCTGTTAAGGGCCCGTTTAACATTTCGGCCCTATATTAATTTCGGCCTGTTAAAAGCCCATCATATAGTTGGGCCTAACTACGGCCCAGTTTGCATCCGGCCTGCTCGCAGCCGATATCTCATTGGGACAAACAAGGATCGAGACAATTTTGGCCTGTTAAAAGCCCGTGATTTGATTCGCACAATCATGGGCCTGGGTCCATTTCGGGCTGCTGCCGGCCCGTGAGCTGTTCGGCACATTTCAGGCCCAACCTACTTCTTAGCCTCCTAAAATCCCATTGAGTTTTCTTGCGAAAAGAGGGTCGGGGGCTACTCGTCCTATTAAAGGCCCAATCTACTAATGGGCCATTTTACTTTTGGCATTTTAACGAACCAAGATGACGGGGCCCATGATGCGGATCATACATCGTGATTGCATGACGGCCCGATTATGTACCGTAATTCTACGGTTTGGTCGGTTTACTGCGAAGACAGGATATATATACAATAAAATAACTGCAGCATCATGAATAAGAAAAAACCTAGACTATACAATAAAGAAATTACGGCATATTACATCCACTGGGCATCAAAGTTCGCCACTATGATAATAAAGCACAAGCAGACAGCAGATTACATACACTGGGCATCAAAAATTGCCACCAGTGCAAATAAACACGCCGACAAAATCATATACAAAACCGACAACACTTCAATAGAGTTCAAGAAAGGTTAGCCCTGCTGGGGAGCTGCAGCGAAAGCAGCTGAGAAAGCTGATGAGACTGTGCTTGTTCAACAGCTATATCTTCCTCACTCTGAAAGATAAACAAGCAGACAGATGACAGGTTTTGCAAATAAAAGTATCAGTGCTGACAATTCATCACATTTCTTACTGACGAATAAAGTGACACAGTTTAAAATTGCATTAGCATAATATGGTATTGTTCAGGTCAAGACATGGCAGGAAATGACATTGTGAAGGAGTTGGAAGCTTCATGACACCACTGGATTACAGATCAAGAACTCATAAGTATCAATGGTTAGTGTGCTATCAATTTATCCCATTTCAGATTGGCACATAAAGAGATGGTTTAAATAATAGTAGAATGATATGACATTGTTCATAGTTAAGACATTGCAGAATATGACATTGTGCTGTAGTGGGTAGGTTCACCACACCACTGGATTATGGATGAAGAACAGAAGCATGCATGCAGTGCAAAAGAAGATCACTTGCTCTGTAAAGTTTAATTTACATGGTATGAAGAAGGAACTTGGTAGTACAACTGAAAACTTAAATTGAGAAGGACAACCTTTTGTTTATGAACTACATAACAAACTTTAAACATGCAATTTGATGGAAACACCAAAAATAAACAGCTGTTGCAGTCATGCCTAACCAAATATACACAACAAAGTTTGAAGGCTTGAGAAGGACAAACTTACATTATTGGTGAAGAGAGGCTCTATAAATCCCTTGTCCATACTGATGGGGGGGGGGGCAATTCAACAAGTTTACCACAGAATCTTCTTCATAAGCATTGCCTTTATTCTACATTTTGTTAAGAGTAAATATAGATGTGATAATATACGAAAAATGGAGAATATTTAAGATAAGATGAAGAGTGATGCTACATAACCAAGTAGGTATAAATGTAAGTGCAGCGATACAGGCAAAAGGTACAGCCAAGAGCAATGCACAGCTAAACTTCTTCAGTACCATCGGTGTTATCCAACCTTATGGTAAGAGTAAATATAGATCCGATGTGTAGAAAATGGAGGGCAAAGGAAAATAAGCTGCAGAGTGATGGTACAAGAACAACCACCTGTCAATATAAGTACACTGATAAAGGACAACATGTACTTACAAGAACAATGCAGAGCTAAAAACATCATTGGCATTGGATAAATTCTACACTAATGTAACATTCATACAAATCAGATAATTTGGAGTGAACAATTGATAAGCAAGCTATCATGCATACTGTTGTCACATAATGAACTAGGTATGTATGCAAGTATAGTGATACAGGACAACAGGTACTAACAAGAGCAAAGCAGCGGGCAGCATATTTGCGATATCATGTAGTCCTTTTCAAACCGGAATTCTTCTTCGAGCAAATTTCCTGCAAAAAAGATCCGTAAGGCACATGCGGAAAAGTAGAAGTTCAAATTGTCATGTGATTTCAAAGATAGTACCTCATCCTGGGAACGAGACCAGTGCATAACAAGGTTTTTCCATTCAATGTCTTCTAAATTTAGCACAGGAGACTTCACCGGAAATTCGTTTATAGACTTGCCATCAAAATGTGATTTCCTCAGGTAACACCAATACTGCTGCAATGCTTCCTTGAAAAGCACAAGCAAGCTTTCTCGTCATGACTATCTAGACTGATCCTCGCCTAGTTACAACAATGTAATGTAAATCATTGATGTGTTCAATCAGCAGAAAATAGGAAAATAATAACCATGAATAATAGCACTTACATGTAAGTTGGACAGGAAGATGTGAAAATGGTGTTTGTCTTCACTATAATCTTCCCATGACGGGAATATATGCATGTAGTCCCTAACACCATTGAAAGCATTGTCTTTTAAACCGAGAATAAATGGAATGGGGTTCCAATCTACGGGAATTGGTCGTCTCTGCAGTTGGGATAGGTCTTCGGCAGGTGGACTTGCTGTACTTTTTGCTACAGTGGGATTTTTCTGTGGTACGACTGGTGCTATGGCAAATGAAATCGGTATACCTTTTGTTGGAGTGCAGGTCTTGTGTGGTGGGGCTAGTGGTGTGGCCAGTGAAGTATGGGTACAGTCTGCTGGACTCGGTCCTACATTTTGTGTCACTGGTTATACAGCCAATATAAGGGGGGTGTTGTCTGATTTGTTCGACACCACCACGTTTTTCAACGACTTTGCTGGTGCTCCTTTAGGTTTGGCAATCACACTCTTCCTTTTTGATGTCTGATGCACAAGAACAGCATTTGAGTGGAAAAACATGGTATGATGACAGATGGAATATGTATTGATAATGGATGGGCATGGTATCTCGACATATATGATGAGTAAACTAAGCAGATGGTGGTGCAACAAAGTAGAAGAAATGCAAGACAACATATGCAAGATACGCGCAATTAATAAAACCTTGCCAAATTAGAATAGGCACCTTGATGGGTGAATAGGACAGGCCATCTGCCTTTGACTCCTCGAGGTTAGAATAGTCATTAGGATCATATTCTGAACAAGAATCAACAGGTGGGGAGCGTATGAGTTTCATTGCATCCAGAATGGCACTCAATGCCTTGGTGCCAATTTTGTAAGTCATTGCAGTGTTTAGCTTCAAGAGTGGAATGTTGCTAGTGCGACACAAAGCAGCTACACAGATCATAGTGTAGATATAATGGGAAAACCGTAAGCATCAAAGTAAAATCAACAAAGTGGAACTTGCTGGAATATATGTGCTAGTACTGCCGGTATGGCTAGAAAGGCTTCGGATACCAGTTCTCTTCAACTGAAGGTGCGGTACTGTTAATATCAGTGTAACTCTCAAAGGAGACACAGCTCCCCGTATTTCCTTGCTATTCTTATAGGATTCAAGTGGGCAGGTCACTACAAATCCTATTCCTATGTTTACAAAATCCTACGAAACAAAGAGGCTCAAAGTGTCCATCACAACCGACCGTATAGACCTCTACACTGCAAATGTCCATGCTCATCTTCAGTACAAGGAACATACTGTACTACTATCACACTCCCTCCGTTCCAAAATATAAGTCTTGGTTGAGATTTCCACTATGGATCACATACAGATGTATCCAGATACATTTTAGAGTGTAGATTCACTCATTTTGCTCCATATGTAGTCCCTGGTGGAACCTATACAAAGACTTGTATTTAGGAACGGAGAGAGTACATATTAAAGAAGAACGGAAGAGGAACATGGTAAAGAAGAGCAAGCAGATTTTGGATAATAAAATGTTGGTTGCGCAGTGCCCACACATGATGAACCAGAGCGCATTAAGAATGCAACTCCCAGCTGTCTCTCGACCATTTCAGGCGGTTGGATGAAGATCCTACGTCTCCTAACCCTTCTTCTTCCTCGTCTCTAATTCTTCCCATACAGAACACTGCACGGGCCGCCGGCCGGACCACCGGCCCCCATCACCTGTGTTCCTCCGCCACCCCCACCCCACCCCGCCCCCACCCGCATCAAGTTTTCTTCATTCCGCGAGGCACCACAACCACCCGAGCCCCTTCGTTCGCACCGGCGAACTCCGGCGAGCTCTGAAAAATCGACTGACCCAATTTTGAAATTTAGTCTACTATGATTTAACTAGTGTGGAATATAAAAGTTGAAAACCGTAAGCATTGGGAGTATAGTGTTGAGCGTGCCATGGCGGATCTGAAGGTGCAAACCGGACAAAGGCAACTTCGCAACCAAGACAAGAAATCAGAGTAAAGCAGTGGCGATCTATTTTCTTGCTACGATAAATAAGTTCAGCAGTTACAAAAGAGTACTACCTCTGGTGCGGCACAGTGTATGCATCTGCTGAGAATTTGACGGTGTTGCGGTAGCGATGGCTGTCAGCGATGTGGAAGCAGATCTAGGAGGGTAGACGGTGACGGCGGGGCATGGTGGACGAGACGGTCGTAGGAGCGGCGCCGGCAAGGTGGACGACGGCGGGGATCCCGGTCCGAAGCCGTGGATGAGAGAGGTCGATCTCTTGTAATGGACGGCGGCGGGGGGTATCAGCTCCGGCATGGTGGAGGAGGACGGCGGTGGATGGGGTGGTGGACGGAGGAGGCTGGGGTGGAGAGGGTGTTTTGGCGCTCATGGAGTACAAATGGGGAAAATGGAGGTAGAGAGGAAGGGGGAACCATGTATTCAGGGCGCGCTTGTCTCAAATGCGAGGAAATTTACAAACTTAGCCCCCGTTTCAAATTTCCTACATCACAGCAATATTAGTCGGTTGGGGATAGGACGGTAATCTCACATGCACCGAATATTTGCCGACGAGAGTTTGTTTTTGGCGCCCACCATGTATGAATTTGAATCGGGGAGCAAGTCGATTTCGGCCGAGGACACACTGTGTTTTGGCACCCACCGTGTATGAATCCGGGTAAGAGGCGGTTACGTCATGTTTGGGTGAAATTACAAACCTACCCCTATCAAAACCTATAGAAATCCAGCAGATAGGCTTTGCATGGCAGGGATAGGCAGTAGTAATTTCCATCTCGCAGATTTTGGTTTCGGGCGGTTACTGCGACTTTCCCCGCTTCGTTCTAATTTTCCAGAGAACACGTTTACCGTTCCAACTCAATTCGAATCCCGTTTGTATTCTATTTTTTTCAGGCGGGATCCATTTTCAATTGGAATTAAATTCTATATACATCATTTTTTATATATACTTTCAAAAGCACAACACCATTTATACATAAATATGGTTTACAAATGGCATGATCTCAGATTCATAAGGTTGTATCCATCAATTTGGATTTTCAAATATTTGAAACCACTTTATGTTGAAATCCAATGTATGCATTCCTCACTAACTATCTCCAATTAATGTGTGTTTCATGCGGGTTTTTCTTTACTTCTCAAACATGTATAATGTGTTTCACACACGCAACATATAGTGTAATCCCGTTTAGACATTAATTGCATATAAACCATGCATTGTTTGTAATTAAAGAATCTATGGATCACTGATACGTCTCCAACGTATCTATACTTTTTTACTGCTCCATGCTACTTTATGTATTGTTTTGGACTATATTGGGCTTTATTTTCCACTTTTATATTATTTTTGGGACTAACCTATTAACCGGAGGCCCAGCCCAGAATTGTTGTTTTTTGCCTATTTAGTATTTCGAAGAAACAGAATATCAAACGGAGTCCAAACGGAATAAAACCTTCGGGAACATGATTTCCTCACCGAACGTGATCCAGGAGACTTGGACCCTGCTCCAAGGAACAACCGAGGAGGTCACGAGGGTGCCCCCCTGGGCGCACGCCCTGCCTCGTGGATCCCCTGTTGCTCCACCGATGTACTCCTTCCTCCTATATATACCTATGTACCCCCGTCAGATCAAATATGGAGCCAAAAACCTAATTGCACTGCCGCAACTTTCTGTATCCACGAGATCCCATCTTGGGGCCTGTTCCGGAGCTCCGCCGGAGAGGGCATCTACCACGGAGGGCTTCTACATCAACACCATAGCCTCTCCAATGAAGTATGAGTAGTTTACTTCAGACCTTCGGGTCCATAGCTAGTAGCTAGATGGCTTCTTCTCTCTTTTTGGATCTCAATACAATGTTCTCCCCCTCTCTTGTGGAGATCTATTCGATGTAATCTTCTTTTTGCGGTGTGTTTGTTGAGACCGATGAATTGTGGGTTTATGATCCAGCTTATCTATGAACAATATTTGATTCTTCTCTGAATTCTTTTATGTATGATTGAGTTATCTTTGCAAGTCTCTTCGAATTATCCGTTTAGTTTGGCCAACTAGATTGGTAGTCCTTGCAATGGGAGAAGTGTTTTGCTTTGGGTTCAATCTTGCAGTGCCCTTACCCAATGACAGAAAGGGTTGCAAGGCACGTATTGTATTGTTGCCATCGAGGATAACAAGATGGGGTTTTTATCATATTGCATGAATTTATCCCTCTACATCATGTCATCTTGCTTAAGGCGTTACTCTGTTTTTAACTTAATACTCTAGATGCATGCTGGATAGCGGTCGATGAGTGGAGTAATAGTAGTAGATGCAGAATCGTTTCGATCTACTTGTCTCGGACGTGATGCCTATATACATGATCATACCTAGATAACCTCATAATTATTCGCTTCTCTATCAATTGCTCAACAGTAATTTGTTCACCCACCATAGAATACTTATGCTCTTGAGAGAAGCCACTAGTGGAACCTATGGCCCCCGGGTATATTCTCATCATATCAATCTCCATTACTTTATTACTTGCTTTTTTTTTACTTTTCCTTTTCCTTTTTACTTTGCATCTCTATATCAAAAATACCAAAAATATTATTTATCATCTCTATCAGATCTCACCCTCGTAAGTGACCATGAAGGGATTGACAACCCCTAATCGCGTTGGTTGCGAGTAGCTATCGTTTTGTGTAGGTACGAGGGACTCGTGCGTGATCTCCTACTTGATTGATACCTTGGTTCTCAAAAACTGAGGGAAATACTTACGCTACTTTACTGCATCATCCTTTCCTCTTCGGGGAAATCCAACGCAGTGCTCAAGAGGTAGCAAGAAGAATTTCTGGCACCATTGCCGGGGAGTTTGCACAAAAGTCAACCATACCAAGTACCCATCACAATCCCTATCTCTCGCATTACATTATTTGCCTCTCGTTTTCCTCTCTCCCACTTCACCCTTGCCATTTTATTCGCCCTCTCTTTCCCAATCTCCTCCTCTCTTTCTCTTTCGCCTTTTTTCGTTTGCGTTTTTGTTGCTTGTGTGTTGGATTACTTGTTGCCATGGCGCAAGAAAATACCAAATTGTGTGATTTCTCGAATACCAATAATAATGATTTCCATAGTACTCCAATTGCTCCTCTTAATAATGATGAGTCTTGTGAAATCAATACCGCTTTGCTGAATCTTGTTATGAAAGATCAATTCGCCGGCCTTCCTAGTGAAGATGCCCCTACTCATCTAAATAATTTTGTTGATTTGTGTGATATGCAAAAGAAGAAAGATACGGATAACAATATTTTCAAGTTGAAGTTATTTCCGTTTTCACTTAGAGATCATGCTAAAATTTGGTTTTCATCTTTGCCTAAAAATAGTATTGATTCTTGGAACAAGTGCAAAGATGCTTTTATCTCTAAGTATTTTCCTCCCGCTAAGAACATCACTCTTAGGAACGATATTATGAATTTTAAACAACTTGATCATGAGCATGTTGCCCAATCTTGGGAAAGAATGAAATTGATGCTTCGCAATTGCCCTACTCATGGTTTGAATTTATGGATGATCATACAAAAATTTTATGCCGGATTAAATTTTGCTTCTAGAAATCTTTTAGATTCGGCCACAGGAGGCACGTTTATGGAAATTACGTTAGGAGATGCTACAAAATTGATTGAAAATATTATGGCTAATTATTCTCAATGGCATGCCGAAAGATTTTTCTAGTAAAAAAGTGCATGCTATAGAAGAAATCAATGTTTTGAGTGAAAAAATGGATGAACTTATGAAGATGTTTGCTACTAAAAATACTTCTCTTGATCCCAATGATATGCCTTTATCTACTTTGATTGAGAATAATAATGAATCTATGGATGTGAATTTTGTTGGTAGGAATAGTTTTGGAAATAACGCGTATAGAGGGAATTTTAATCCTAGGCCTTAACCTAGTAATCCTTCTAATAATTATGGAAATTCTTACAACAACTCTTATGGAAATTTTAATAAGATGCCCTCTGAATTTGAGAGTAGTGTTAAAGAGTTTATGAATTCACAAAAGAATTTTAATGCTTTGCTCGAAGAGAAATTGCTTAAGGTTGATGAATTGGCTAGGAACGTTGATAGAATTTCTCTTGAAATTGATTCTTTAAAGCTTAGATCTATTCCTCCTAAGCATGATATCAATGAGTCTCTCAAAGCTATGAGAATTTCCATTGATGAGTGCAAAGAAAGAACCGCTAGGATGCGTGCTTCCAAAGATGCCTTTATTAAAGCGTGTTCTTCCAATTCCTATGAAAATCAAGATGAAGATCTAAAAGTTATTAATGTGTCCCCTATTAAATCTTTGTTTTGCAATATGAATCTTGATGAAACTGAATATGATCTTCCTTTACCTAGAAGATGTTCTCAGAATTCGGAGTTTCTAGATCTTGATGATGAAATTGATGAAAGTGGGATTGAAAGAAATAAAAATCTTGATGTTGCTAAACCCTATTTTGGATCTCAAGGAATTTAATTATGAAAATTGCTCTTTGATTGGTTGTATTTCCTTGTTGCAATCCGTGCTAGATTCTCCTATGCTTATAGTCAAAATAAGGCCTTTACCGAACACATTGTTGATGCCTTGATGCAATCGTCTGAAGAAAAACTTGAGTTGAAAGTTTCTATCCCTAGAAAACTCTATGATAAGTGGGAACCTACTATCAAAATTAAAATTAAAGATTTCGAGTTTCATGCCTTGTGTGATTTGGGTGCTAGTGTCTCCACTATTCCCAAAACTTTGTGTGATTTGCTAGATTTCCGTGACTTTGAAGATTGCTCTCTAAACTTGCATCTTGCGGATTCCACTATTAAAAAGCCTATGGGAAGAATTGATGATGTTCTTATTGTTGCAAATAGGAATTATGTGCCCGTAGATTTTATTGTTCTTGATACAGATTGCAATCCCTCATGTCCTATTATTCTTGGTAGACCTTTCCTTAGAACGATTGGTGCGATTATTGATATGAAGGAAGGGAATATTAGATTCCAATTTCCCTTGATAAAGGGTATGGAAAACTTCCCTAGAAAGAAAATAAAATTACCATATGAATCTATCATGAGAGCCACTTACGGATTGCCTACCAAAGATGGCAAAACCTAGATCTATCCTTGCTTTTATGCCTAGCTAAGGGCGTTAAACGATAGCGCTTGTTGGGAGGCAACCCAATTTTATTTTGTGTTTTTTGTTTTTGCTTTTGTTTAGGCATAAATAATACATCTACTTTCTGTTTAAATGTGGTTTTATGTTTTAATTAGTGTTTTTGCCAAGTAGAACCTATAGGATGAGCTATGATGATAGTTGATTTGATTTTGCTGAAAAACAGAAACTTTGCGCTCACGAGAAAAAATTCAATAACTCACAGAAACGTGCTTTTGCATTGATTCTTTTTTCTGCTGATCAATAAACAAATTTTCCAGTACATCCTATTTTGGTAGAATTTTTAGAGTTCCGTAAGTTTGCGTTAGTTACAGATTGCTACAGACTGTTCTGTTTTTGACAGATTCTGTTTTTCGTGTGTTGTTTGCTTAATGTTAATATACTTGGTATTCAAGATATGTGAAACTTTCTTTTGAATGTGTTGAATACTAAGATAAGTTTGATGCTTGATAATTGTTTTGAGATATGGAGGTGATAATATCAAAGCAATGCTAGTTGGGGTGATTATGAATTTAAAGAATGCTTGTGTTGATGTTTGTGATTCCCGTAGAATGCACGTATGGTGAACCGCTTTGTGATGAAGTCGGAGCACAATTTTATTTATTGATTGTCTTCCTTATGAGTGGCAGTCGGGGACGAGCGATGGTCTTTTCCTACCAATCTATCCCCCTAGGAGTATGCTTTTAGTGCTTTGGTTTTTGATGACTTCTAAATTTTTGCAACAAGTGCATGAGTTCTTTTGATTAATGTTGAGTCCATGGATTATACGCACTCTCACCCTTCCACCATTGCTAGCCTCTCTAATACCGCGCACTTTTCGCCGGTATCATACACCCACCATATACCTTCCTCAAAACAGCCACCATACCTACCTATCATGGCATTTCCATAGCCATTACGAGATATATTGCCATGCAACTTTCCACCGTTCTGTTCATATGGCACATATTACTTTTGTCATATTTCTTTTTGCATGAACATGTAGTTGACATTGTATTTGTGGCTAGGCCACCTTCATAATTTTCATACATGTCGCTCATGATTCATTGCATATCCCGGTACACCGCCGGAGGCATTCATATAGAGTCATATTTTGTTCTAAGTATCAAGTAGTAATTGTTGAGTTGTAAGAAAAATAAAAGTGTGATGATCATCATTATTAGAGCATTGTCCCAGTGAGGAAAGGATGATGGAGACTATGATTCCCCCATAAGTCGGGGTGAGACTCCGGACGAAATAAAAAAATGAGTGGCCATAAAAAAAGAAAGAGAAAAGGCCCAAATAAAAAACATATGAGAGAAAAAGAGAGAAGGGACAATGCTACTATCCTTTTTCCACACTTGTGCTCCAAAGTAGCACCATGATCTTCATGATAGAGAGTCTCATATGTTGTCACTTTCATATACTAGTGGGAATTTTTCTTTATAGAACTTGGCTTGTATATTCCAATGATTGGCTTCCTCAAAAGTGCCCTAGGTCTTCGTGAGCAAGCAAGTTGGATGCACACCCACTTAGTTTCTTTTGTTGAGCTTTCACATATTTATAGCTCTAGTGCATCCGTTGCATGGCAATCCCTACTCACTCACATTGATATCTATTGATGGGCATCTCCATAGCCCGTTGATACGCCTAGTTGATGTGAGACTATCTTCTCCTTTTTGTCTTCTCCACAACCACCATTCTATTCCACCTATAGTGCTATGTCCATGGCTCACGCTCATGTATTGCGTGAAAGTTGAAAAAGTTTGAGATTACTAAAGTATGAAACAATTGCTTGGCTCGTCATCGGAGTTGTGCATGATTAAATACTTTGTGTGATGAAGATAGAGCTTAGCCAGACTATATGATTTTGTAGGGATAACTTTCTTTAACCATGCTATTTTGAGAAGACATGATAGCTTTGATTAGCATGCTTGAAGTATTATTACCTTTACGTTGATATGAACTTTTTTCTTGAATCTTTCGGATCTGAATATTCATGCCACAATTAAGAAGATTTACATTGAAATTATGCCAAAGTATCACTCCGCATCAAAAATTCTTTTTTATCATTTACCTACTCGAGGACGAGCAGGAATTAAGCTTGGGGATGCCTGATACGTCTCCAACATATCTATAATTTTTGATTGCTCCATTCTATTTTATCTACTGTTTTGGACTATATTGGGCTTTATTTTCCACTTTTATATTATTTTGGGGACTAACCTATTAACCGGAGGCCCAGCCTAGGATTGTTGTTTTTTGCCTATTTTAGTATTTCGAAGAAACAAAATATCAAACGGAGTCCAAATGGAATAAAACTTTCGGGAACGTGATTTTCTCACCGAACGTGATCCAGGAGACTTGGGCCCTGCTCCAAGGAACAACCGAGGAGGTCACGAGGGTGGGGGGCGCCCCACCCTGGGCGTGCCCCCCTACCTCGTGGGCCCCCTGTTGCTCCACCGACGTACTCCTTCCTCCTATATATACCTACATACCCCCGTCAGATCAAATACGGAGCCAAAACCTAATTGCACTACCTCAACTTTCTGTATCCACGAGATCCCATCTTGGGGCCTGTTCCGGAGCTCCGCCGGAGAGGGCATCTACCATGGAGGGCTTCTACATCAACACCATAGCCTCTCCGATGAAGTGTGAGTAGTTTACTTCAGACCTTCGGGTCCATAGCTAGTAGCTAGATGGCTTCTTCTCTCTTTTTGGATCTCAATACAATGTTCTCCCCCTCTCTTGTGAAGATCTATTCGATGTAATCTTCTTTTTGCGGTGTGTTTGTTGAGACCGATGAATTGTGGGTTTATGATCCAGCTTATCTATGAACAATATTTGATTCTTCTCTGAATTCTTTTATGTATGATTGAGTTATCTTTGCAAGTCTCTTCGAATTATCTGTTTGGTTTGGCCAACTAGATTGGTATTTCTTGCAATGGGAGAAGTGTTTAGCTTTGGGTTCAATCTTGCGGTGTCCTTACCCAGTGACAGAAAGGGTTGCAAGGCATGTATTGTATTGTTGCCATCGAGGATAACAAGATGGGTTTTTTATCATATTGCATGAATTTATCCCTCTACATCATGTCATCTTGCTTAAGGTGTAACTCTGTTTTTAACTTAATACTCTAGATGCATGCTGGATAGCGGTCGATGAGTGGAGTAATAGTAGTAGATGCAGAATCGTTTCGATCTAATTGTCTCGGACGTGATGCCTATATACATGATCATACCTAGATAACCTCATAATTATTCGCTTTTCTATCAATTACTCAACAGTAATTTGTTCACCCACCATAGAATACTTATGCTCTTGAGAGAAGCCACTTGTGAAACCTATGCCCCCCGGGTCTATTCTCATGATATCAATCTCCATTACTTTATTACTTGCTTTGTTTTTACTTTGCCTTTTACTTTTTACTTTGCATCTCTATATCAAAAATACCAAAAATATTATTTATCATCTCTATCAGATCTCACCCTCATAAGTGACCGTGAAGGGATTGACAACCCCTAATCGCGTTGGTTGCGAGTAGCTATCGTTTTGTGTAGGTACGAGGGATTCGTGCGTGATCTCCTATTGGATTGATACCTTGGTTCTCAAAAACTAAGGGAAATACTTACGCTACTTTACTGCATCATCCTTTCCTCTTCGGGGAAATCCAACGCAGTGGTCAAGAGGTAGCAATCACCAATATTGATAAACTATATAACATTACACGTGTGCCCAAATTCAAATGAATATGCATGTTTGATACACCAATTTGCGTTATGATATTATCGATGTCGTGATCTCCAGTTTGAATATTTGAATCCCCTTTAATCCAGATATTCATCTCATATAGCTATCACTCATGCTTATATAGGACTATCTCTCTGGACCTATACGCGTTCATCGTCTCTCGGGTATCTCTCGTGCTACCTGTATGTCGACAATGATCTTTTATCTTCATAACACACTGACGGTACTCTCTCCCTTGACCTTCATCACTCTATCTCTCTCTAAGTATATCTCACTCCCTGCTATGTGTCTCTAACTATGATTCTCCATGTGGAATCTCTTTCTCTCACACAAACACAAAACTTTGTCTCCCGGGGTCTCATTTCTCTCTACTATTCACATGTGTGCCACTCGCATACCCCTCATACAGAGATGTCTTTCGCTCCTTAGATATGAGAACCTACGACTCTTCCTCTTAAATATCTCTTTCTCACACACAAACGCAAACTCTGTCTTCCAGGGTCTCATATTTCTCCACTGTTCTCTTGTATGTCGCTCACACACACTCTCTCTCCCTAGAGATATCTTGTGTTCCCTCATATGTCTCTCTAGCTATCACTCTCGTTGTGAAATATCTTTCTCTCTCGCACACACAAAACTCCATCTCCCGGGATCTCATTTCTCTCTGATATCTGTTTGTATGCGACTCACATGCACCCTCTCTCTATCTCTCTCACACCCACACACATAACTCAGCCTTCTGATCCACCCGACTCTTATCTCTAACGCACACTAGCTAGCATCTTTATCTTTCTATTTATCTGTTTCTCCATCAACCTTCTTTCTTGCCCTCACTCTTGCTTCCTAGCACGCACACTACATATGTTTCTCTCTACATGAAATCAAGTGCCCTCTTTTTATCTTTCTCTCACACACACATATATAACTTCACTCTCTGAACCACCCGGCGGTCATCTCCAACACTCAAACTAGCGGATGTCCCTCTAGCTAGCATCTCCATCTCTGTATCTATCTGTAGTTTCTCCATCAACATTTCTTTCTCAAACGGAGTCTTGCTTCCTATCACCCACACTATATATGTCTCTCCATACATATGCATTTATAGGTTGATGTCTTTTGCAAAATTGGTGTGCCTCACTTCCTCTGCTCGCCATAGATGCATGCTCCAGCCCACTCCACTATCTCTTAAACACAAAAACACATGCTCAATTGTCAGGCCTTCTTCCCTGCATTCTCACATGCATGCATATTGTCATACCGCCGTCTCTCCCATGGCGTTGATCTTATGACTTATGTCTTCTTTATTTTATCTCGATCATGCACGCGCGCACACACACACACATCCCACGTATACATGTATACCTCTCACACATGCGCGTTCAAGGTCTCTATGTCTCCATACGTAGTTAATTACCCTCAACCCTAATGCCACATCGAATCGTTCTCCTCTTGTGTGGACATAACTTCCGCCTCGATGGGTAAAACACACACTCACACTTAACAATCTCCTTCTAGCTACCCCCTCCCCCTCTCACTCTTCCCCTATATCCCCGAAACCAATAATACCATACCTTTGTTTAATTCCCGCCTACATGCACCATCGATATATAGTAGTCTTCCTCGGTGTCTCTCAAATAAACACGTTCTCTCGATGTCGACTCCTCTCACGCGCACACACCTTCTCTTCCCTCTCTACGGGCATTTTCTCTCTCGCACCCCATCTTTGGTGGCCTCTGCCATACACATCACCTCTCTATGATGAAGCCATGCACACTTAAATTACATCCGCCACCGAGGACCCCACGACACACACACACACACACACACACAAACACACACACACACACGTGCACGCGCATGCACACCCACCCACCCCCCCACACACACACACACACAGTAAGACTCCATCTCTCTCTTTCTCCCTCACACACACACACATGCACGCACACCCCCCCCACACACACACACAAACAAAACACACACACACACACACTAAGACTCCATCTCTCTCTCTCACACACACACACTAAGACTCCATCTCTCTCTCTCTCACACACACACACATCCCACACACACACACTAAGACTCCATCTCACACACACATGCTCTAGGTGGGGCATTTGTTCCTAGCACCCTTGATCCAACCTTACCCGTATGATAAACAATCACCTTAATTTACTTGTATAACATGGACAAATTCCACTCTACTTTAGTAGTCAGCAAACTTATCATCTGTACCCTTATAAAAAAACGAGTTGGCAATGATGGTGTGCCTGCCATCTTGTAATATAGACCGTCTGATCTATATCTGACGGATAGAAAGCAAACTATGATAATTTTACAAAAGATACCCGCACCTCTCTCCACATCCTTATCTCCCACAACCTCATTGCTCAGCAATTAAAAAAGGAAGTCTATTGAACAATCTAGCATGGTGGCCGCTGCCGCCTGCCGGCGCCGTCCATCCCCATGCCTCCGCCCATTACGACCACCAGTCACCACCATGCTCCACTCCTCCTCACCTTATCTCTCATCTTTCATTTTTTTGATGACATTCTCGGGATACTAGTTTTCCGATAAAATTCTCGAGATATCATTAGTTTTTACACATGGGATTACTCCTGCATGGGTCAATTACAACAGGTGTTTTGTAAAAAAAATGCATATTGATGTTCCGTGCAATGCATGAGCATCTTGCTTGTAATTATATAACGCAAATCATGAGCAGGAAGTGACATTTTTTTACACAACCACGTTAACATGGCCACGTAAATCAGTAGCTAAAGTAAATACCATTGTACTTATATCCCGATGCAAAAGGTTGAGTACATGTCCAAAAAGTAGATTCGCACACACGCACTCTGTCTCTCAAAATCTCTCACACACACACACACACCAGTTACGTGACGCCCACTTAAGCAGACATGTATGTTACAATTTGTGCACCCGCGGGTACACATGATGCTGCGCATTTATTTAAGACGGACGGCGAACCCAAACGGTAGCTGCATTCATTCCCCTCCGGCCGCCTCTTCTCTGGTTGCCGGCGCCCGGTAGCCATGGCCCGGCCAAAGGTAACAACATACGCCATACTCCCACCGGAGCGGCGCTTTAATATGGAAATTTTAGTGGTCATGCATGCATCTTTTTGTGCTAGGACTCCTATATAAGGGTTGACCGGTTGCCTTCCCGCGGATGTGCGCGGGTGGTGGAGGAGGAAGGAGAAGGCAAGCGGGCTGTGGAGTAACATTTTTTACCACAACTTCTTAGAAAACTGGGTGCAATAATTGAGTAGTTTTGCAAACTACCAGTACTACACCTGAAACGGTTCAAAACCTATACTCCCTTGCCAGCGCGCGCTTCTCGCGTGAAACGGTCAACGTCGCCCTAGAGCATTAGTGCCGCATTAATGCCTGACCAGAGCGGAGGCGACCTCTCACTGGTGCCGGCTTTGAAGTGGCGTGTCGACCGAGAGAGCGCCGCTTCCCGGTGCACGTGACTGCTCCGCGTCGAGACTGGCCATAGGCGCTGTTTGGATCCATGGGTTAGAGTTAGTTTGAGCTAGTTGGGGCTCAAATATCCCTAAAGTATCCAAGCATGAGGGTTTAAATTGGAGCAAGTTGCACCGAACCCACCAAAAAACTATCCCACCCAAGAGGTGCTAACTGGAGATAGTTCTCATTGGGACCACTAAAAAACACTTTTATCTCTCCATCAAGTGCATTTATTGTCAATCTAACCCTGTCACCCAAACACCTCTTTGGCTACAGTTAGTTCAGGGTTAGTCATGAGTAAGTCTAACCTCTAGCTAAGTTAGAGTATCAAACAGGAGCAGTATAGGACATGCAAGTTGCTCAAAGCATACAGTCAAATTCGTACGTGAAAGGATTTTTTCTTTTTGAAAATGGAACGTGAAAGGAATTTTTTTAGAATGCTCTTGGCATGTTGCTAACATGTGATGAGTTAACCGACCTCAATAGACGGCAAAAACGCCAGCCCGTCGCACTTTGAGAGAGACAAGGAGAGAGAAGCGATACAGGCTGCTGGATTACTAGAGATAGGTGTCGCATGGAAGCCAAGAAATATGGTGATAGCGTGGGTTAGCCATGTACTAGTATGATGTACCGACACTGGGATGTCGTGTTTCGTACTCTTCCAGTCCACTGTGGAGATGATTGGTTGATTTTATATCGCTGAATAATATTAAATATTATGAGTGCAGATGCTCCACCACGAGGTTCCTTGCTCCTTCTCGGTCGTCGGGAATCTATGTTCTTCCACTCTATTTTTTATGTGATCTTTGTTCATCCTTTTGCCAACACGCGAGACATCTAGCATCAAGGTGCACGTGTTATGCAAGGATCGTTCCATCTACATGAAGAACACATGGGACTGGAACTACGAGACGGACATGTACCCAGGAGTGGACGTACGAACCTGAGTAATGTAGCGCAGTAAGTGAAGTAGAAAGGCGTAAATGGTATGAACATACGTGCCATATAGGGTGTGTTTGGTTGCGTTCTTGTCTCAGCATAGTTGTTCCCTCTTCATGCATGCTCAACTCAACACCCCTCTTCATGCATGCTCTCTTCATGCATGCTTCTAGTGTATTTGTGCTAAACTAGTGTGGACTCATGCACCCTCCATACACTCTACCAAACACCCAAAAGTGGGTCGAGAAGGGAACTCTTGGGCGGCATTTGTCTCTTACTATGTACTACCACTAAATGTTGTACGTGCAATGCACAGTGATGTTATGGAGTACGTGCCTAAAGTACTCTACTACTACTATATTAGTTGGAGGCACATATTAACTTTTATATTTTTGTTTATGTGTATGCCCTGAGACCTTCCAACTAGACGTGTCTTTCTCTCCAGGTCGCACTTTGTATTGTTCATACCACTAAGTACTACTATGTGTGGTCTCCGACCCAGAAGTGGAAGAAGTGGAGATGCTCTACCACGCTAATTTTTTTTTTGCGTTGGGCTCTACCACGCTGTTCATGTCCCACTCCTTTCGCTGACGTGTGGGACATCCAGCACGTGCCGTGTTTGGCACTCTTCGCGTAAGAGTTGAAACGCTAGCATTCATCAGAAATAAAAAAATAATTATAAATCAGCAGTGATACTATTTTATTTTTTTGAGAACCAATCAGCAGTGATACTATACCACGCGGTTTCCTTGCTCCTCGATATCGGAAAGAATACTTCCGTTCGCCAACATGTGGGACGTCAACCATCCTGGTCCACTTTCCATGCACGCAGAACTCCAAGGGAGAGTCACCCCGGTTGTCACGCCGCAGTAACAATGACTAATGAGCCGTCAAATCACAGGCCCACTTCCCACTTTGAAATTGCTCGGATGAAGGAACCATCATGACTTCATTGAATTCCGCTTCTTGAAGAAAACTACTGTACCAGCAGTACTGCTAGCTACAGTAGTTACTCCAACAGAGGCCTCCTTTCATTCATAGGATAGGAATTTTATAGGAATATGAAAATCATAGGAAGTGAGATGACATGCATCTCAATTCCTATAGAGAAAGAGATGCCATTTCATGTATAGGATAGGAATTTTTCCATTTAGTCTAGGCTAATGTACTGGTAATTTCCTCTAAAAACTACAGTAGTAACTAGTAGTACTGGTACATGCTGGTACTCACACACAGACACACACACTAACTACTAGTACTACTACTTCTCACATGCTGGCCCGACACCATCGTTCTCCTTCCCGGCTTTGTCGGCGACACCCCACCGTGCTTGGATCTCCGCCGACCTCTCTGCAGCAGCGCGTGTGTCCTCTTCTTTCTTGCGGCGGCGGGCCTCTCTTTTCTTGAGTGCTTTTTGACTTTTCTGCTCCCTTTGTGCGGCTTTTGCCGCCTCTTGTTCTACCGCCCATTCGGCCTTGGCATCTTCAAATTCCTCCCACATAGGTGTGAGGTCGCGAGCGGTCATGAACTCGGCACGGCGGGATGCCATCGCTTCCCTACCATTTTGTGTGCAGTCGTGGGCGGTGAGGAACTCGGCGTGGCGGGATGCCATCGCTGCCTTACCGATTAGTGTGCGGCGTGGTGGCATGAACGACGCTTGGTGAGAACTCTAGGGTGGAGTGGCCGGACAACCGTATAGTGCATTGGTTTGTTAAGAGCTCAAGGACAGAAGACAAAGGAAATTTGGATTCCCCTTCAATCATGTTCATTTATTACCGAGTAAAATGCATTGCGGTCATGGAACTTGTCTTGATAGCTCACTTTGATCATTGTATACGAGATATGGTGATTATACGGTCACTGGCTCAGCGTATAGCTCCGTATTTTTCTGGTTGACCAGTCAAACAGTCCGCATGTGCCTCATCAGCTCGTGTTCTTTATCTATCTACGCGGCCCTACCAGTCAATGGAGAAAGAAATACTATAAAAACCAAAATTATGCGTATGTGGGGAATCAAACCACGGACTCGTCGCTGCAACGCACCCTCATCAGCTAAATGAAAATGATATACTTCATGTCAGACACTCAGGCTCACGCTGTCAAAGCATGCTAATGCATGCACGTCGCCCTCTAAATCAAAGTCCTACTCATGGCGCAATGCAAACGGTGAGCCCATCACCTGCGCGCCCTGGTGATGCCTGACATTACTGTTTAGACGTTTGATGGAGGCCTACGTGAACGCCGAGCATGTATTCACCTGGCTCAACACCAACGGTCATACTCGAAGCGCCTTGCTCATGTATATCGTCCATCACAACGACAATCTATAAAACAACCTAGCTAGAGAGGGTACTATGGTATAGAGTATGTAATATCGTGAGTGACCGATCTTAGTGCCACTGCACACGAGTGTGTGTCTGATCAATTCGTCCATTATTCGTAAGTTATGCATGGTTGTGTGGTGTCTAATGGTGGTTGATATGTCTCCGTCGTATCTATAATTTTTGATTGTTCCATGCCAATATTCTTCAACTTTCATATACTTTTAGCAACTTTTTATAGTATTTTTGGGACTAACATATTGATCCAGTGCCCAGTGCCAGTTCCTGTTTGTTGCATGTTTTATGTTTCGCAGAAAACCAATATCAAACAGAGTCCAAATGGGATAAAAACGGACGGAGAATTATTTTGGAATATTTGGGATTTTCCGGAGGAAGAATCAACGTGAAACGGTGTCCGAGGTGGCCACAAGACAGGGGGCGTGCCCACACCCCCTAGACGTGCCTGGCACTCTCGTGGGCCACCTGTAAGGTGGTTGATGCCCTTCTTTTGCCGCAAGAAAGCTAATTTTATCAGAAAAATTTGGGCGAAAGATTCACCCCAATCGGAGTTACGGACCTCTGGACATTAAAGAAACGGTGAAGGGGTAGAATCTGAAAATGCAGAAACAGAGAGATAGATCCAATCTCGGAGGGGCTCTCGCCCCTCCCAAGCCATGAGAGCCAAGGACCAGAGGGGAAACCCTTCTCCCATCTAGGGAGAAGGTCAAGGAAGAAGAATAAGAAGGGGCGGCCCTCTCCCCCTTGCTTCCGGTGGCGCCGGAACGCCGCCGGGGGCCATCATCATCACCGCGATTTTCATCAACAACTTCACCGCCTTCATCACCAACTCTTCCCCCCTCTATGCAGCAGTGTAACTCCTCTCTTACTCGGTGTAATATCTACTTAAACATGGTTCTCAATGCTATATATTATTTCCCAATGATGTATGGCTATCTTATGATGTTTGAGTAGATCCTTTTTGTCCTATGGGTTAATTGATGATCGTGATTGGTTTTGAGTTGCATGTTTTATTGTTGCTGTTTTCCTATGGTGCCCTCCATGTCGCGCAAGCGTGACGGATCCCTGCTGTAGGGTGTGCAATATGTTTATGATTTGCTTATGGTGGGTGGCGTGAGTGAACAGAAGCACAGACCCAAGTAAGTAGGTTGTTTGCGTATGGGATAAAGGGGACTTGATACTTTAATGCTATGGTTGGGTTTTACCTTAATGAATCTTTAGTAGTTGCGGATGCTTGCTAGAGTTCCAATCATAAGTGCATATGATCCAAGTATAGAAAGTATGTTAGCTTATGCCTCTCCCTCAAATAGTATTGCAATAGTGATTACCGGTCTAGTTATCGATTACCTAGGGACAAATAACTTTCTCGTAACAAAAAGCTCTCTATTAATACTTACTTTATTGCTTCTTTATCTAAACAGCCCCTAGTTTATATGTGTTCTTCATTATCTTGCAAACCTATCAAACAACACCTACAAAGTACTTCTAGTTTCATACTTGTTCTAGGTAAAGTGAACGTCAAGCGTGCGTAGAGTCGTATCAGTGGCCGATAGGACTTGAGAGAGTATTTGTTCTACCTTTAGCTCCTGTTGGGTTCGACATTCTTACTTATCGAAAGAGGCTACAACTATCCCCTACACTTGTGGGTTATCAAGACCTTTTTCTGGCGCCGTTGCCGGGGAGTCATAGCGTGGGGTGAATATTCTCGTGTGTGCTTGTTTGCTTTATCACTAAGTAATTTTTATTTGCTATTCTAAGTTGTTCTCTATCTTTAGCTATGGATATGGAACACGAAATACCAAAAAAATTAGGTGTACTTGCTGCTCATGGAGATGGGGAACCTCCTAAAACCCTCGATTCTTGTTATGTGAAAGACATTATGTACTACTTTAATAATCCTGAGAAAACCCCATTCAATTATGTTATGGGAGACACGTTGGATCAACGCGAATACTTTAGGGATTATTGCTTGACACAAAAAGGGAAACTATTATGGGATCAAATTCATATATTACGTTGGTATGCTCGTCAACTATGATTGATACATGATTATACTTGTTCCTCTAGGATGAAGGCTCCACACCTTCCCTTTTCATGCAAATTCAATGATAATAAAACCTTAGATTCTTATGCTAATGGTAGATATGATTACTATGATGTGGAACAAATAGAAGAATTTGTTGCTTTTATGGGTGCTTATGAGATTGAATCTATGTTTAAAGCGTTTGACGATTTTGATGATTCGGTTTATAGACCTGAAAATCTTGCTATACTTAGATATTGCTATGAAAATTATGAATACAATTACAATATTAATGCATTTATTGAGAAAGTCTCCGCTGTCCAAGAAGAGAGTAATATTTTGCAGAAAGCTATGGAAGAATAAATTGATGAAACGGTGAGTTCATTGGATGAAAAAGATGATGAAGAGAGCGAAGAACAAAAGGAGGAAGAGCGGATTGATCACCCATGCCCACCTTCTAATGAGAGTAACTCTTCAACTCATACATTGTTTAATTCCCTTTCGTGCTTACCGAAGGATGACTGCTATGATGATTGCTATGATCCCGTTGTTTCTCTTGAAATATCCCTTTTTGATGATGCTTGCTATGCTTGTGGCCAAGATGCCAATATGAATTGTGCTTATGGAGATGAACTTGCTATAGTTCCTTATGTTAAACATGAATTTGTTGCTATTTCACCCACGCATGATAGTCCTATTATCTATTTGAATTCTCCCGACTACACTATATCGGAGAAGTTTGTGCTTATTAAGGATTATATTGATGGGTTGCCTTTTACCATTGCACATGATGATTTTGATGAATGTGATATGCATGTGCTTGCTGCTCCTACTTGCAATTATTATGAGAGAGGAACTATATCTCCACCTCTCTATGTTTCCAATATGATAAAATTGCAAGAAACTGTTTATACTATGCATTGGCCTTTACTATGTGTGCATGAATTGTTCTTTTATGACATGCCGATGAATAGGAAGAGAGTTAGAATTCGTTGTTGCTTGATATATGTTACTTTGTGCTCACTACTAAATTACAAATCATTGTTAATTAAAATTGGCTTTGATATACCTTGGGATCCGGGTGGATTCATTACTTGAGCACTATATGCCTAGCTTAATGGCTTTAAAGAAAACGCTGCCAGGGAGACAACCCCGAAGTTTTAGATAGTCATTTATTTCTGTTGAGTGCTTGCATATAGTTTAAAAACAAAAAAAATAAAGAGGGGAACTCAAAACTTTTCAAAAAGGAAAGTGAAAGTGAGAGAGACAAGCATTGTTGAAGTGGGGGAGCTCCTTGAACTTTGTTCATGCTCACGGAAACTTTGTGAATCTTAATTACAGAAACTTTTCATAAAAAATAATTATCCTCTTTTACAATTCCATTGTATTATAAAAATAATGTGCCAAGGTTTTCCTTTAGGATGTTTACAATGCTTGTTGGTTTGTACGGTGCAGGACAGAAACTTTGGCTGTAGTGCTTGATTTTACATTTTTAACTGGAACGCCAAACGATTCTGATTTTTTTTTGCAATGTCTTTCTGTACAACTTGTTTATTTTTCCAATTTTTGGTAGAATATTTTGGGTACCAGAAGTATGGTGGATGTTCAGATTGCTACAGACTGTTCTGTTTTTGGCAGATTCTGTTTTTGATGCATAGTTTGCTTGTTTTGATGAATCTATCAATTTATATTAGTGGATTAAGCCATGGAAAAGTTTTATTACAGTAGACACAATGAAAAAATAAAATATGAATTGGTTTGCTACAGTACTTAGAGTAGTGATTTTCTTTATTATAATAACGGATCTTACCGAGTTTTCTGTTGAAGTTTTGTGTGGATGAAGTGTCTAATCGAGGAGGTCTCGATATGAGGAAAAGGAAGAGAGGCAAGAGCTCAAGCTTGGGGATGCCCGAGGCACCCCAAGTAAATATTCAAGGAGACTCAAGCGTCTAAGCTTGGGGACGCCCCGGAAGGCATCCCCTCTTTCTTCAACAAGTATCGGTATGTTTTCGGATTCGTTTCGTTCATGCATTATGTGCAAGTCTTGGAGCGTCTTTTGCATTTAGTTTTTATTTTTACTTTATGCACCATGCTGGTACGAGATAGTCCTTGGTTAATTTATAGAATGCTCATTGCACTTCACTTAAATCTTTTGAGTATGGCTTTATAGAATGCTTCATGTGCTTCACTTATATCATTTGAAGTTTGGATTGCCTGTTTCTCTTCACATAAAAAACCGCCATTTGAAGAATTAAACTCTCTTGCTTCACTTATATCTATTTAGAGAGATGACAGGAATTGGTCATTCACATGGTTAGTCATAAAATCCTACATAAGACTTGTAGATCACTGAATATGATATGTTTGATTCCTTGCAATAGTTTTGTGATATAAAGGTGGTGATATTAGAGTCGTGCTAGTTGAGTAACTGTGAAATTGAGAAATACTTGTGTTGAGTTTTGCAAGTCCCGTAGCATGCACGTATGGTGAACCGTTATGTAACGAAGTTGGAGCATGAGGTGTTTTTTGATTGTCTTCCTTATGAGTGGCAGTCGGGGACGAGCGATGGTCTTTTCCTGCCAATCTATCCCTCTAGGGGCATGCGTAGTAGAAGATTGCTTCGAGGGCTAAGTAGACTTTTGCAATAAGTATATGAGTTCTTTATGACTAATGTGAGTCCATGGATATACGCACACTCATCCTTCCACTTTGCTAGCCTCTATTTTACCACGCAACTTTCGCCGATAGCATGCACCCATTATTTACCTTCCTCAAAACAGCCACCATACCTACCTATTATGGCATTTCCATAGCCATTCCGAGATATATTGCCATGCAACTTTCCACTATTCCGTTTATTATGACACATTCCATCATTGCCATATTGCTCTTTGCATGATCATGTAGTTTACATCGTATTTGTGGCAAAGCCACCTTCATGATTTTCATACATGTCGCTCTTGATTCATTGCATATCCTGGCACACCGCCGGAGGCATTCATATAGAGTCATATCTTGTTCTAGCTTTGAGTTGTAATTCTTGAGTTGTAAATCAATAAAAGTGTGATGATCATCATTATTAGAGCATTGCCCCAGTGAGGAAAGGATGATGGAGACTATGATTCCCCCACAAGTCGGGATGAGACTCCGGACTTTATGAAAAATAAAAGAGGCCAAAGAAGCCCACCAAAAAAATAAAATAAAAACGAAAAAACGAAAAAAGAAAAAAAGAAAAAATATGAGAGAAAAAGAGAGAAGGGGCAATGTTACTATCCTTTTACCACACTTGTGCTTCAGAGTAGCACCATGTTCTTCATAGAGAGAGTCTCCTATGTTTTCACTTTCATATACTAGTGGGAATTTTTCATTATAGAACTTGGCTTGTATATTCCAATGATGGGCTTCCTCAAAATGCCCTAGGTCTTCGTGAGCAAGCAAGTTGGATGCACACTCACTTAGTTTCTCTTGTTGAGCTTTCATATATTTATAGCTCTAGTACATCTGTTGCATGGCAATACCTACTCATTCACATTGATATCTATCGATGGGCATCTCCATAGCCCGTTGATACGGCTAGTTGATGTGAGACTATCTTCTCCCTTTTTGTCCTCACAACCACCACCATATACCACCATAGTGCTATGTCCATGGCTTGCGCTCATGTATTGTGTAAGAGTTGAAAAAGCTGAAGCGCGTTAAAAAGTATGAACCAATTGCTCAGCCCGTCATCAGGGTTGTGCATGATTTGAATGCTTTGTGTGATGAAGATGGAGCATAGCCAGACTATATGATTTTGTAGGGATAAGCATTCTTTGGCTATGTTATTTGATAAGACATAATTGCTTGCTTGGTATGCTTGAAGTATTATTGTTTTTATGTCAAATGATAGACTATTGCTTTGAATCACTCGTGTCTTAATATTCATGCCATGATTAGACACATGATCAAGATTATGCTAGGTAGCATCCCACATCAAAAAATATCTTTTTTATCATTTGCCTACTCGAGGACGAGTAGGAATTAAGCTTGGGGATGCTGATACGTCTCCGTTGTATCTATAACTTTTGATTGCTCCATGCCAATATTCTTCAACTTTCATATACGTTTGGCAACTTTTTATACTATTTTTGGGACTAACATATTGATCCAGTGCCCAGTGCCAGTTCCTGTTTGTTGCATCTTTTATGTTTCGCAGAAAACCAATATCAAACGGAGTGGGATAAAAATGGACGGAGAATTATTTTGGAATATTTTGGATTTTCCGGAGGAAGAATCAACGCGAAACGGTGTCCGAGGTGGCCACGAGACAAGGGGCGCGCCCACACCCCCTAGGCGCACCTGGCACTCTCGTGTGCCACCTATAAGGCGGTTTATGCCCTTCTTTTGCTGCAAGAAAGCTAATTTTATGAGAAAAATCTGGGCGAAAGATTCACCCCAATCGGAGTTACGGTTCTCCGGATATTAAAGAAACGGTGAAGGGGTAGAATCTGAAAAGGCAGAAACAGAGAGATAGATCCAATCTCGGAGGGGCTCTCGCCCCTCCCAAGCCATGGGATCCAAGGGACAGAGGGGAAACCCTTCTCCCATCTAGGGATAAGGTCAAGGAAGAGGAAGAAGAAGGGGGGGCCTCTCCCCCTTGCTTCCGGTGGCGCCGGAACACCGCCGGGGGCCATCATCATCACCGCGATCTTCATCAACAACTTCACCGCCTTCATCACCAACTCTTCCCCCCTCTATGCAGCAGTGTAACTCCTCTCTTACCCGCTGTAATCTCTACTTAAACATGGTTCTCAATGCTATATATTATTTCCCAATGATGTATGGCTATCTTATGATGTTTGAGTAGATCCGTTTTGTCCTATGGGTTAATTGATGATCGTGATTGGTTTGAGTTGCATGTTTTATTATTGGTGCTGTCCTATGGTGCCCTCCGTGTTGCGCAAGTGTGAGGGATCCCCACTGTAGGGTTTGCAATATGTTTATGATTTTCTTATGGTGGGTGGCGTGAGTGAACAGAAGCACAGACCCGAGTAAGTAGGTTGTTTGCGTATGGGATAAAGGGGACTTGATACTTTAATGCTATGGTTGGGTTTTACCTTAATGAATCTTTAGTAGTTGCGGATGCTTGCTAGAGTTCCAATCATAAGTGCATATGATCCAAGTATAGAAAGTATGTTAGCTTATGCCTCTCCCTCAAATAGTATTGCAATAGTGATTACTGGTCTAGTTATCGATTGCCTAGGGACAAATAACTTTATCATAAAAAAATGCTCTCTGCTAATACTTACTTTATTGCTTCTTTATCTAAACAGACCCTAATTTATATTTACGTGTTCTTTATTATCTTGCAAACCTATCAAATAACACCTACAAAGTACTTCTAGTTTCATACTTGTTCTAGGTAAAGCAAACGTCAAGCGTGCATAGAGTCGTATCAGTGGCCGATAGGACTTGAGAGAGTATTTGTTCTACCTTTAGCTCCTCGTTGGGTTCGACACTCTTACTTATCTAAAGAGGCTACAACTATCCCTTACACTTGTGGGTTATCAGTGGTCGTCGAAGGCTGGCTGGCGACAAGAGCGGTTGTCAATACGTGCCGCATATGCTTCAAAGGCTCGTCATCCATGAGTTCACACTTTACCACCACACCAACGTCTAACCGCCCTGGCCTACCGAAACCCCTTCCATCATTAGCATGCGCTTCTCGCCTGAAACGGTCACCGTCTCTCCAGAATGTTAATGCCACATTCACCGGACTTAACTGCAGTTGCAATTGGTGTGTCACTGACATGCGGGTCAGATGCCCGTTGGGCCCACATGTCAGTAACCCAACGCATCTGCAGTTAAGTCACTGAAGCAGTGTCCGCTTTCACGCCCGACGAACCTACTCCGGCGCCAGTTGTCCAATCCGTCTGTCGTGGCTCATTCCCATTCGCCTGCTATATAACTTGAGCCCCAGCTCCCAGCCATAGCCAAAGACCCACACTTATTCTCCTCTGGTCCCTTCCTTCTAGCGGCACCACTCCAACCATGGCCTCCTGGCGCTCCAAAGCTCTCTTGGACGTAATATCGCAGGAGCAGACGAGGGACATCGGCGGCTCTGCTCCGGGCATGCTCCAAAGCTCTCTTCGACATACTATCGTAGGAGCAAACAAAGGAGATCGCCGGCACCCCACACCCTCCCCCCCCCGGCCGCCCTCCGCCGCCATGACTACGAAGTCGGCGCGCGGGCGCGGGCGCAGCCGACAGCGAGGAAGAGTATTACACAGTAGGTCGCCGCCGCTCTGGTCCCAAGAAGGCCACCACTACTCCACTCAGTCGACGCCAAGCTTGGTGGGGTAAACATCGGCGGCCGATTAGCCGCTTGACGGCGACATGGAGACAGAAACCTTCAGAACCTTGTGCTCCGAAGGAGGAGGTTATTGAGGCGGATGAGGAGGAGACAAAGGCAATGGCCGGCATTCTCAGGTTCATGGCCGAACATGGTGGTCGGGCACCAGCGATCGTTTAGATTAGGTTTACAGTAGGTTTTAGTACGATTTGTGCGAAATATGTAATGAATTTCGTCCAGTTTGTAGGAACAGTTTTAAAAATGTAATGAATTTCATCCGGTTAATTTGAAATTTGCTTTGTTTGCACGAATTTTGTTTGGTTAGTTCATATAGTTGTCGAAAGGTATGCGGGCAACATCGGATGGCATCCATCAGTGTCCTCAGACAGATGCCGGTGTAAATTTGTGGGCCAGCGCTGGAGATGCCCTAACTATCATGCTATATTCACTAATAGTGCTCCATTATTTGGCAGGGAATAGTTATCCCTCCATCAAAATCAGATCCGCGGTGTTTCGCACTCCTCCCGTGTAAGAGTGTAAACTCTTGCTTACATAAAAATGGAGCAAGTGGACGGCACTGTAGCACATCATATCACTCAAACTAGCCCGCCTAATGAGCGGGAAAGCACCGCCCTCATCATTTTGTTCTGGATTTCTGTCGATCGACCGCGCGAAAATGTTACGCTTCGCAAGTTCTAAAGGAAAAGGAGGCACACTTACGACTCGTACGCGTCGCACCCCCGACAGTCCGGCTCACACGCCGCTCACCAGAGGGGACACGCGTTGTCTTGCAATTTCACTAACGTGTGGGACTGTAATTGAATAAACCATCGATAGCCAAAATCTAATCGCTCGGCGGGCGTCGGCTGAGAAGAGAGAAACGGGGGATGGAGAAGAGATCTCCCGCCCGCCGCGCACAGACTCCAAGAAATATATGGTGATAATGTGAGGTGGGCCATGCTGGAGTCCGGACCGCTTCCGGAGCCCGCTCTGACCGCCCTGGCCCCTCAAGACGCCAGCTGCCCGCCGCATGCATGCATAGCAAGTACTAAAAACTGGGCTATAAGCCCGCTTATGTGGAGGAGAGAGAGGCATTGACAAAGTCAAGGAGTGGGCTCTGCAAGAGCCCGTCTATACACGTGCTCCTAGGTATAAAAAAATAATTCTAAAAAGGCATAAAAAACAATTGTGTCTAAAAAAAGAAAGGTAAAAAACATTTGAGAGGAAATAGATAGAGTGAAAGTGAGAAAAAGTTGTAACCTTATAGCCAACCTTATAGTCAACAGTATGGTAGCATTACATGAGGAAGGAGGGGGTGGTGCACATGCCAAGTTCACTGGGCTGCTGTGTTTCACACTCCTCCATTGTAACAGTGCAGACAATAACTTTCATCAAAAATAAACAATGGATACTCGTTGCTCGTCCTCTATATCGGAAAGAATACTTTCATTCACCGACATGTGGGACGTCGACCATCCTGGTCCACCTGCCATGCACAAAATTATCCTGGTCTACCCCGGTCGTATCGCAGGCCCAACCTTTCCCACTGTAAGTTGTTCGAATGAAGGAACCATCATGACTTCGTTGAATTCCGCTTCTTCAAGAAAACTTATTGTACCCGCAATACTGCCACCACACGCGAAGACTGGACCGCACTGTACCACGTCATATCACTGAAACCCACTAGGCTAAACTAGCCCCCCTAGGTCATCTATTTTGGAACAGAGGAAGTACATCTCTACACTGCTATGATTTTGTGTTGTACCTCTCTGTACTTTTGCTATGATTTTCCTATCCTATGAACCAAATGAGGCCTGAATGTATCGGTGTCGACTATTGTCTGATTGATCGCTAAGCCTGCAATTTTAGGAGCTAGGGCTATTGGTCGATCGACGACGGATAAGTATAAGTGTACCACGAGCTCATCAGCCCCAACGTTTCTCTTCGGTGAGTGTTTTGCAAGTACTATAGCTCGCACAGTAGCTAGCCTACTAACACCAAGAATCATCAAATAAGCCCTGCTGATATGATAAACAGTTCAAACTTACATCTAAGCATGCCATATATTACATCAAAAGCTCGTGAGGATACATCTGTTTCCATAACTCGGAGAGGGTTCGCATGATTCACTATCAAATAAAAGTAGCAAGTACCGCCCACACAAGACAGTGCACTAGCCCTAAGATGGTTTGATAACACGCATCGTTCTGGTAATTAAACACAGGGCAATGCAAACTACCCTGAAGGATGAGCGCGGCCAAATATTTCTTGTCATCGATCTCTCGGGCAATGACCACAGCACGGACAGCGGCATGAGAATTGATCTCTTGGGCGATGTCCACAGGACTGACTGTGACATCGGAATCGATCTCTGGGCCGATGTCCACATGATGGACAGTGGCATCGGAATCGATCTCTGGGGCGATGCCAATGGGACGGACCGCGACATCAAAAACGATCTTTGGGGCGTGGTCCACAGGACGGGCCACGACATCGGAATCATCAAGGACGTCCACCGGCACCTGCACAACCCTAACATATTAGCAAGCACATTGCAAATAATCAAAAACCACAACTATGGTAATAAGCCATTATGTTTTACCTTGTGCAGCTCACCGGGGGATCTCATCCCTCCAGGGGCCATCTCCTCGTCCTCGATGGGGGACATCACCTTGCCAGGGGAATACTGCTTCTCAACAGTGACTATCTCCTCAAACTCTGCCTTGAGCCTCGCATAGGTGGCCATCAGAGTTTCTGGGGTAGGCACGGTGGGGCCCTTGCTGTTCTTCCAACTTTCTTTGAGGAGTTCGTCCGCCAACGTCGTCAACTCTTTGGCCAGTGCTTGTCTGTTGGAGTTCTTCTTCTCCATGGGTTGGCCCGCCAACATGGTCAACTCATTGGTCGGTGCTCGCTTCCTGGAGATCATTGTCTCCAGTGGGTTGTCCACTGGCAACTCTTTGCCTAGTGCTCCAGGACCCATCAATGAACTGACAAACAAAATGCAATCGAAAGGAAACCACAATCGCAATGAAAATGGAAAAAGAATAGGCTGTGAGAATCGGTCGGTGCTTCGCAAAAAGAAGATTCTTGGAATGAAAATATAGTAGCATAACTGATTCACCCACCTTTCCTTCATCGGTACAGAAGAAAAATGGCAGAAGTGAGTAGTCTGGAGTGAATATGTCTTATACATACAAAGCAGAATATGTCTACATACATCCGTATGTTGTAGTCCATATGAAATGTGTAAGACATATTCTGCTTTGTTGTTAAGAAACATGGTCAACTTGTTGCAATCTCGAAAAAGTCTTATATTTGGAAACGGAGGGAGTACAACGCATGCATGCATGCCATGACTTTCCTTTTGATACTTGCATGTGTTGATTTGATGCACCTTGCCAAATTTTGACTATAAATTTAACTAACCAAATTTTCATGCATGTCACAAAAAATTACGGGGTTGTTTGGATTGTGACTATGTTTGTCTTATGTTGCCACATTATTTTTCCCACACTTGCCACACTTGCCTAACTTGAGTTGCTCAAATTGTTAGACACACTTTGGCTTGCCTAAGGGAATCTTGCCACAATTTTTGTGTCTATGACATGTGGGGTTCACTGCTAATAAAAAAATTCTTGTCTTAGGTGTGGCTAATAAAAAGACTTATATTTAGGAACCGAGGGAGTAGAAAATATAAATAATAATGCATGTTGGGGCAACCCATGTTTTCGCTAATTTTAGCCGTGGGCTTGTTCACAATTTTTGCGAGGGGGTGGTTCTTCATTTAATGGAGGGACTTGTAGTACCAGACTTGAACGATACAAAGTGCGACCTGGCACACCGTAACACCACTGGGAACAAGCGGGTAGCTATCTCAAAAAACAATCAACAACTAAAAAACGCGACCTGGCATGTAGTACACAATTTTAAACGATTGTTTTGATGGAGTGAAAAAGGAAAACTACCCCACTACGTATATATAGGCCGGAGCCTTCGTGCTTGCTTTCTAGGGTTGCTCTATTCACACACTCTCATCCTCTCCAGATCTAAATAAGATAGGGGTGGTAACACTGTCTTTCTCCCTTCAAAAAACACTGTCTTTCTATCCTCACCGCTAGTTACAGATCTGGACGTATCCCCCTCCGCCGGTGAAGGGGGGAGGGGCAGCGTTTAGGCCGTCGTCAACCGCGAGGGAGGAGACCCACTGCCGGCCGCACCATTATCTCTGGCCGAGCGCCGGCGCGGGAGGTCCTCTGATCCCTTCGTCGTTGCCTGTGGGCGGATCCGGCCTCCCGCCGCCCACCTATCCACATCCCGACGACCTTTAGGTATATCTTCGTTCGAAACCATCTTAGCTCTACTTCCCCAGCTCGCTATGTCGCTGCATGTGCATCATTTTCTACCTCTCAGCCCTCTCGATCGTATGGTTCAACGTCACCTTTTTTTTATTGTTAGAGGTAAAGCTACTTCATGGAGTCGAATCTGGTACTCCCTCTGTCCGGAAATACTTGTCATTGAAATGGATGTATCTAGATGTATTTTAGTTCTAGACACATCCATTTTGATGACAAGTAATTCCGGACAGAGGGAGTACTTGGTTCAAACAAGAAATAAAGTGGGGGTGGGGGAATTTAGTATGTACATCGGACTTGGTACAAACAGGAAGGAAAGGAGGTGAAAGTAGTACAGACTGGTCATCCAACCGGCCTCTTGGTCGAAAAGGGAAATATAGGGGTAACGTTGTACACAGTGGTATGACCAGGACTAGATTTGCTATCCACACATACGAGTAGGTGGCTAGAGTGAACAAAAATGGGACCAACCTAGATATGTTTCTTGGATGTTTGTTTGTCGGGGCAAAAAACTATGAATCACCACTTTATGCCCCTGTTTACGTACATGGTGCCGGACTGCTGGTGCACCCACTGTCCCATGCCCTTATACCAAATATTTAGCTGTTCTTAACCTAATGTCCCTGGTAAAAATGAAGCCATGCCACTGTTATAAACCACGACAAGTTTAGCCAAATGTTTTTGCCTATAATTGTTTGAGACTATGATTGTTTCCTCTGTACCTTTTTTGTGCAAACAGGGATATCCAATTCACCTGGTTGCTGTTGGGACCTTTTGGTGCACTTCACAGAACTCTTCTTAAAAGAAGTGACTTTTGTGTTGTTTAACTGGAATGTCAGAATGGAACAGTTGGTTCATTTCGGTGGAACTGCACAAAGGGAGATCTGTGTTCCAATCCTCATCATCCATATTGGCGCCATAACCTTCCTTTAGGTAAGAATGATATTTAATGCATGTGTTCATCTCTATTTTCCGACTGCCATGAGAAAATAATGCTATTTTTTACTAGTACACTTGTACTCCCTCACTGACAAAACCAATTCTGAAATAGAAGGCCAATCATGTACTTGGTTTCACCAACTAGTGAGGAGAAAGAGAAACAGAGCATGAAGAGGAAGAAGAAGAAGAATAAACAGTGCCAAGGCGATCTTGCTGAAGCCAGAGGCCTCAGTCGAGGCCATTCAAGGGCTCCGGCAACGACTACCTTACATGTGATACGATCCTCCAGGGAGCCCTTCCACTTCTGATGTCTCACTTAATTAATTAGGAGTACTTAAGTACCACTATTTATTGCTGCCTAATTTTCCTGTCAAAGTTAAACAAATCTTTAGTAGGACCATATGATGAATCATGTACGTGTGTATGTTTGTCTATGGAGGTGAATCATGTGGTGGAGCAGGGAGGGAATATTATTAGTGTCATGACATAATAGTGCTATTATTTTACATGTCAATTTATTGCCATTGGTTCAATGAGGCAATGTTTTGCGTATTGTCCATCATGAATTTGATGTTACTGTTAGAGTAATATGCTAATGTCTTCCTATCCTTTCTCACTAAGCTAATGAAGGTTCCACCTTGTTCCTACTTGTGCAAACAGGGATCATGTTGTGCCAATCATACATTTTAGTGGAACTACACAAGACAATACAATGAACTGTATCCCAGCCAGTGCTTTAACTCTGCTGGAAGTTCTTGATAATCTTTCGATATAATCTCACTACTGCTAAACAAGAGTGATTTCAACCATACATTTGAAGTGCACAAAAAAATATACTATTGAGTGATTCCAGTGAGTGCTTTATCATCTCTTATGGGACTACATGAATAAGCTTTTTTCTCAGGTTGGTATGGGCCTAAGGCCTTCATCCATATTAGTTTGCTGTCATCTCTAATTGTATCGTGCTACTGTCATGAGAAACTCCTTTATATTTGCATGTTAAAGTTTTGCAACCTATGATAAATGGCAATGCTTTGAGTGTTGAGCTAATTGGCACTGATTAAATAAACTAATACCTCTCGTTAAGCAAGACTACTATGTTGCTAACTTTACCCATTAAGATAATGAGGGTGCTTCTATTTGTTAGTGTATGTTTCATCAACTAGTCTCACTATTACATTAATCTTACTCTCTCAATATATGTGCCAACAGGGATGCTCGATTTTGGTGGAACTGCACAAAAACTTTGGGTGCTTCATTACCTTGATAGCTTCCGTCCTTTCCTATCAGTCGCTAACCTCGGCTTGCTTTCTTCCTTCGCTGTCAGTCGCTTCGCTTATCTCGGCTTCCAGTCAAAGGAAATAGTAATTGATATGCTACCTCACATAGGTTGGTACTGGACTTTATCCTGATTATTGTGATTGTCATGTATTGGTAATTTGGTATTGTGCTACTGTTTGCCGATTTTATAAAGGAGTAACTTGGAGCCTGAACTCGCAGGCAAATCATTGCGTTGGGTGGTTTCAATAGAACTGCACAAAATGATCAGATGGACAGATACTTATGTTGCTGCTATATACTCCAAGTTCACTCAGACAAGCATCGATGTTGACAAGAAGTGCCTATATTCATTCGAGTATCAACCGGCGTCAACCAGTTGTCAAACTCCCAAGTATTAGGAGAGTGAACACCAAAAATATTGCTTGGCGCATAGCCCAGAAGAACACAGTCCAGTCTTTGGTCCCAACTTGTGCCTTTTGGTTATCGGCAGATATGGTAGCGAACTGTATGGCATGGAGTCTAAAGATTCCACACAAGTTGGTTGACGCGTATATTCATCTGGCACTTAATCAGTCTGCACGCCAGGGATGCCCCATTTCAGTTGAACTGCATAAAAAATTTGGGTGGTTCATTTTCTCAACCGCCTCCTTTCTCATCTGCAATGTAGTATTTTGGCGAGCTACAGGACCAAGATGAACCAGTAAAGTAGTTGGATGAAAGTAGTGGCCAAGTTGCTCAAACCTCACTCGGCACGAGGCCACTATTTGAGGATAAACCTACAAGCAAAGTTCAGATTGTCTGTGCTACCTCTTATGTACTCGAAAGTTTACTCATACAAGAATTAATTTTAGCAAGAAGTACCTCCGACTGAACACCATTTACCAGTCTGAACCCTAGGTAATTAAAGTTCATCCATGGATCATATTGGATGTGATATCAATCATTTGGATGCATAAACATACTGAACATGTGTATGTCTGAATCTTTTTGTGAATTATGTATGAATATTGTCGTGTGATCTATCAATCATTTGGATGCATAGATATGCTGAGCTTGTGTATATATGAATCTTTTGAGTTGTTGATAGTGAATGTTGGCTATGAATATGAACGTGTCATGTGAACCTGAGTTTGATACGAATGTTTACCTTTTCTGTTGTATTTGTGTGTGAACTTGTTAGTATGCCTACTGTGGGTATGTGACATGTGGTTGTCAACAGCACACCTTCTTCCTGAAAAGAATTGCACCTACTTTGTTAGGGTAGCAACGGCGCATCAGCTCTTTTTAATCTTTTTATTACTCTGTCTTCCCCTCTCCCCCGCTCAACCCCTGCCGTAATGTTTTCGACCTCAAAACAAACATAGTACTGCGTTGTTTTGGGGGCTTGATGAAAAATCGAGTGCTGGTTTCTATAGGTTGGCCCGCCCAGCAAATGGGCTGCTGGTCCACCATGATGGACTGGGAGGCAAAAAATACAAGTTGTATGGTGCAAAGGCAAGTAAAAAACTCTATCGAGAGCCATCCACTGAAGAAAAAAACCGCTCATGATGTGCTTCTTCAGTCGTGTCGCCGGCCCCCTCTTTAATCTAGTTCGCTCGGGGATCTGGTATCATTTTTTCCATAGGGCAAACAAGTGTCAGGAAGGCAAGGGTTTTATATTTTAACATGCGTAGCCCATGACATACGGAGACAGTGGTTTCAACTTATTTTTTGCGGTCCATACCGGCCTATGGGCTTTTTATTAAAGATCGGCAGCCCAATGTATTTTTTAATAGAACATAGGCCTCTGTTCTATTTATCTATATATAAGAATAATAATAATGTGTCCAATTTATGTTTTCACTTCTAACCACATTATATATATTTATATTATTACTATTATCATATATTTTATAGAGACTTATATATACATTATAAAAACATCCCACGTGTTATTAACTTATAAAAGTAAATGTTTAACAGAAGTCGGCAAGGAAAATCCTGGTTGTTTTTGACACACACGCAAGGAAAATCCTCGTGATTGCGTACAAAAGCTTGCGAAGATTTTAAGGACCAATTTAATAATAACGCGCTCATTTTTATTTTGAGCAATAACTCGCTAATTTGTTAATAATATATATATAAAATGTGCCTCTCCGGTTTATTCTTTGATATTAATTGCTCCTTCTAACATAACATTATATATATAACGAGCCCAGCTAATTCGTGTATTTCAAGGAAGTGCAAATGGGCTGGGATTTCTTAGAAAATATAAATCGGCCTGATTGACGCGAAATTATTTGTTCACCTAGCCCTGCAAATGGACTGTACATTCTAGAAAACATGGGTTAAATATATGCCACATTCTTGCAGGCTGACATGTGGGCCAATAGGTCGAAGCCTACGGAGGGCATTGTCAACTTGGTCAACAAATGATTGTGACATCCACAGCCATTGGATCTATATCCAACGGCCGGCATGCACCTTCAATCTCTCGTCTTCTTCCTCCAGCATCGCCGCGACCACCTGGTCCGGCTTCCGGTGGCTAACGGCTCTGCTTAGCACGCATCGCGGTGAAGCGCTACCCCACCGCCGGCTAGGCTATCCCTCCACCCCTCCACACCTCATGTTATTCTCCACCGGCTGCAGCCCCATGCCGCACAAGAACTAGTTATAACCCTTCTCCTCCTCTCAATCTGCGACTCCACTGCGGCGTCTTCCCATCTCCGGGCCGTTCCCGTCCGGGGCCTCATAGTCGCCCACCGCCTCGCTGCGCTCGGTGCGGCATGGTCAACAAACGAGAGTCGTCAAAAGAGGACTGTACGTGGAGAGCCTGACGGCTGGGACCCACGAGGTCCATGGTCGCACGCAAATAAAGTTCCTCCTTATTAAGCTGGAAAAAAATGTTTCCTCCACCTGACAGCTGGGACCCACCGGATGTATCTTCGCACGGAAGGAAGTGCCTCCTTGTTTTGCGAAAAAATTATTCATCACGTTGACAGCTGGGACCCATCAGATTTGGTGGCTGACTTGTGGGCCTACTAAGTGGACGTGTACGCAGGGCTTTCTCAACTTAATAAACAAATGACTCTAGCAGCTGGACCATTGGATGTTAATCCAACAGCCGTACTCCTTCTTCAACCTCTGTCCTTGCTCCTATCTCCCATGGGCGGCACCACGGTTGTGCTGCCACGCACCCGAACCAGTCAAGTTTCCCACTCCTCCCCATCTCCGGGTCGTTCCAGTCTGGGGCCTCGCCGTCGTCCAGCGGCCTTGGTGCGCTCGGCACGGTGTGGTCAACGTGGTAAAGAACCGAGAGTCATCGGAAGATGACTGTACGTGAGAGGCTGACAGTGGGGACGCACCACGCCCATGGATGCATGCATGCAACAGAATGCAGCGTGGTCAACATGGTCAAGGAACAACTTCCATCGAAAGTGTACTGTACATGGAGAGGCTGACAGCTGGGTCCACGGCCGCAGCAAGGAAGTGCCTCCTTATTACGCGGAAAATAATGATTCCTCCACCTGACAGCAGGGACCCATGGGACGGGCCACCATATTTGGCGAAAAAATGTTTCCCCCTGACTGCTGGGACCCACCTAACGGGCCATCGTATTTCACGAAAAAAATGTTCCCCCGCTATCAGCTCGGACCCACCCAAAGTGCCTCCTTATTAAGCAGAAAAAATGAATACTCCCCCTGCTAGCTGGGACCCACCTTGGTGGGAGGCTGACTTGTGGGCCTACTAAGTTGACGGGGATGGAGGGCTTTGCCAACTTAGTCAATATGAACGATTCTAGCTCCAGTGACCATACGATGTCCATCCAACGGCCGTAGTGCTTCTTCAACCTCTAGTCTTCTTGCTCCAGCCGCCCAAAGCAGCGCCGGTCGTGTCGCGTGCTCCTGCCTCCCGTGGCCGGCTATGATGCCGCAGAGGCCTCACCGCCCCCTACTACTACTGCCGCTGGCCAGGCCATCCCTCTACTCACCCACACCCCCTATTATTCTGCGGCGACGACAGCCTCACACCGCAGCCGAACGAATGAATCCTCATACTCCTCTACGCGTGGGCATCCACTACCGCGTCTTCCCAGGCTCCGCGTTGTCCCCTTCCTAGGCCTCGCCGTCGTCCACCGCCCTGGTGCTCTCGGCGCGGCCTGGTCAACGTGGTCAAGGAACGACTTCCATCGGAAGAGTACTATACGTGGAGAGGCTGACAGTTGGGTCCACGGCGGCCGCAAGGAAGTGCCTCCTTATTATGCACAAAATAATTATTCCTCCACCTGACAGCAGGGACCCACTGGATGGGCCACCTTATTTCGCGAAAAAACATTTCCCCCCTGACTGCTGTGACCCACCAGCTACATCTTCGCATCCAAGGAAGTGCGTCCAAAAGAACGATTCACCCCCCTGACTACTGGGATCCACCAGCTACATCTTCGCAAGCAAGGAAGTGCGTCCGGGCAAAAAATAAAAAAATGATTCGCCCCCCTGACTGCTGGGACCCACCATCTACATCTTCGCACGCAAGGAAGTGCCTGATAGGCGGGACCCACCTGGTCGAAGCGTACGTAGCATTGTCATTCTAGTCGCGAACGTATACGTACATACTGGTGGATGTAGAGGCGTGCACGTGTCATAGTAGAGGTGTGCACGTAGCATGTACACGTACGTACAGCGGCCAGAGTGCAAGAAAGAAAATACAGCCACGTACGTACATACGGGCGGGGTCTCGAACGCTTACTCGCGCATGCGTAAGGCTAGGGCTCGTGTACATGGCTGGGTTAGAACGGAGAAACTGCGTCGTCGTCGTGTTCATGGGGAGGAAACGGAATGCGTCGTGTTCATGGGGAGGCAACGGAATGCGTCGTGTTCATCGGGAGACAACGGAATGCGTGGGAACCAACCGGCTTGGACGGAATAGGTGATGGAAATGAGGCTTGGCATACCGCGGAACGGAGGAAACGGCCTTGTGTTCGACCGACCACGTTTGAAATGGGATCCTGTTCATCGGGAGGGGTCTGGCGTACCGCAAAACAGAGGAAATGGACTTGTGTTGGACCTCCTACGGTCGAAATGGGGTCCTGTTGATCGGGAGGGGTGTGGTGTACCGCAAAACGGACGAAACGGACTTGTCTTGGAGCTCTACGGTCGAAACGGGGGTCCTGTTCATCGGGAGGGGTGTGGCGTACCGCAAACCGGGACTCCATGGGATACTGTTCATCTCCACCGTCGACCTCATCCACCATCGACCTCCTCCAGCCTCCACCTGTGACTGTTCATCCACAGCCTCCTCTTCTTCCAGCCTCCACCGCGCGCTATTCCACCGGCTACTGTTCAACCATCCCTCTCCAGGGCTCCTGTTCAACCACCCCTCCACGGGCTATTGTTCATCCATCCCTCCAGCATCTATTGTTCATCCAGCCCTCCACGGGGTCGTCCTGGTCATCCAGCCCTCCACGAGGTCCTGTTCATCCAGCCCCAACCGGCTCGATCGATCGGGGTCATGTTAATCCAGAGGCAATGCCACGGGGTCCTGTTCATCCACCCCCACCGCTCACTGTTCATCCAAACCCCCCGCAACACTCACTGTTCATCCAGAGGTAGCATCGATCGGCTTCAGTTAGCAGCAGTAGCGAAGGAATCGCTCGATCGAGTTCAGTTAACAGCCATCGATCGATCGCTCTGGTTCAGTAACGCGTAGCCTGCAGTGCAATCGCTCGGGTTCAGTATAGACGAACGCCTCGCTCGGGTTCAGTTAGAGCCCAAAGCCTTTCACATAGTATGCACGTGTACGAGAGAAACGCGCATTGCTCGGCCCCCGGCCACCCACCGTAACCGGGAACTCGCCGAAATTTTCCTCGCCCTCGCTTCTACCATGGTTTTTTCCGTCACAGACGGCCCAAAGAATGTCATGCAGCTGCGTCTCCGGCCCGCCCAGGACAAAAACCCATTTTCTTTCATGATTTTTTGTCATAGAAGTAGGATCCCACCACATCTATGATGATATCGGGTTTTGTCACAATTATCATCATAGAAGTGTCATAAGTATGACAGGAAAAAAATTTGTTCGGCCCAAAATGTCACGGATGTGTCTTTTTTTAGTGCTACCTCCAGGCAAGGCCCTACCCCACACAGCGCGAGGAGGGCCCTGCCGCCGGGCCTCCTCCGCGCTGCTCCTAGCGTCCCTCATGCTCCTGTGGGGGGTCTGGCGTCCTGAGAGCCCCGGCGGCTACTGCGTCCTGGTTCACCTGCGATCCATGGTCAGTGTAAGCATGCCCTTGCGGCGTTAGTTGTACCCAGAGGTTGTTGCCGTTGGAGGCGTCGGAAGGGCTCGGTGGTGGATCGAAGGGAGCTCGTCCTCGTGTATGTCCAGCGCCCAATCTGACGTGAGGGAACGGCTAGGGCCCTCTCCTCGCGTGCACCTTGGGTCCATCGCGACGGGGACGTAGGCTTCCGGGCTATTCACGCCAGAAGTGCCGCCCGGCTGCCTCACGTTCCCGCCTACTTCTGCCGCCCTCTGGTCCTGCTGGCCTGGGGCCGGCATGCCAATGTGGCCCCTGGTGACGTCGCCTGGAGTAGCCCCATGCCGAGGGGGCGCGCTCGGGATAGCGCGGGCCGCTGCGCGTGGCCGGTCAGTGTCGAGGGGCTCCCCAGGGGCCCTGGAAGGGGCGCGTGGCTGTGTCGGGGTTGAGCGTGCGTCCCCTTCACTACCTGGGACGTGGGTAGAGTGCAGAATTGCGCCGCCCCTTGCACGCCGCATCCAGCAGTTCGGCAACTCATTCCAGCAGGGCCTCGCGGCCGCTCTCTGGCAACCTGCATCGCAAGAGCTCCCGAGCCACGATGACCGCTGCCCGCATGTTTGCTTGCTCCCTGTAAGAGTGTAGGGCAGTTGCTGCAGCGTAGTTCGTAGACCACACGACTGGGCGCGGTGCTAGTGGAGAGGGTTGTGCAGCGCGTCCCCCGTGGCCTGCCGCCCCCGGCGGAATGCGGGCCGCGAGCAGGAAGGAGTGTAGGTCTTCTTCCCCAGTGGGTGCCACCGAAGAGGTTTGGATGACCAAGTGCTTGACGTGCGCCCTCGGCGCGTCGGCCGTGGAGATGTTGGAGCAGAGACGAATCGAACGACGGAAGAGAGGATCCGACGCACCCCTACCTGGCGCGCCAAATGTCGGATTTTGGGATCCGACAACCTGTGAAAGGTTCGAACTCTAGGGTGCGCGCGGAGATCTCAACCTACCCAGCCTGCCTACTCACGATCCTCCCTAGCCTAGAGCGTCAAGCTCACAGAGACACAAAGACACATACATTTTAAACTGGTTCGAGCCACCATTGTGGTGTAATACCCTAATCCAGTGTGGTGTGGTGGATTGCCTCGAGGGTCTATGGATGAACGAGTACAAGGATGAACAAGCCTCAGGAGGTGAGGTGCTCTTGAGCTCGTCTCGTGCTTGGGTTGGAATCGATCTGATCCCCTCCCATGGTGGTGGCTAAGTCCTATATATAGTGGCCTTGGTCCTCTTCCCAAATATGAGAGGGAAGGGATTCCACAACGGCGGGATTTGAAAGGGGACAAGTAGTACAGTATATCCTGACAAAAGTAGTCTTCGCCTGCGAAAAGCCTCTGGTTGTGACGCTGCGGTGGGCTCGGTGATGACCTCCGTCCTGCCGTCCTGGTGGTCTTGGTCTTGTTGCACCAGAATGGAAACCTTTGGCTGATTCCTCGTGATCCTGCGCCTGTGGCTTGCCTCCCTTGCACCAAAGAGGAAACCTGCGCTTGCGCCCGCCTGGCGCCCGCCTGGCCTTGGTCGTCATGGCTTACGTCAACTGAGCCTCATGAGGAAGCTGCATAGAACTCTCCGCCCCTCAGGAGACCGCCTGAGGAGGCCAACTCCTTAGGGGGTGTTTGTGTCGTCCGCCTCACGAGGCTTGGCCCCTTGTGAGGGTCTTTTGGTGTTGGTGCTGAAGTCGGGCCGTACCAGGCCGTTGACGGAGCCACGTGGTGGGCCGCAGGCAGGCAGGACTGGATACCCCCAAGTCCAGGACGCCGACAATCTTCATCAAACATAGCATCCCCAAGCTTGTAGCTTTGCATATCATTAACATCATGGATATTCATAGAATTCATACTAACAACATTTGCCATCCTGCTCATCATTGATGCCAATCATTTTATTAAATTCTTCTTCTATCAACTGAGCACAATTTTCCGAACCATCATTTTCGAGAAAGATATTATAAAGATGATCAATGATATGATGCAACCTCAATTCCATTTTTATGTAGTTTTCTTTTATAAACCAAACTAGTGATAAAACAAGAAACTAAAAGATTCAATTGCCAGATCTAAAGATATACCTTCATGCACTCACCTCCCCGGCAATGGCGCCAAAAAAGAGCTTCGTTGCCGGTGCGTGAGTGCCGGCTTCCTTACCTCCCCGGCAACGGCGCCAGAAAAGAGCTTGATGTCTACTACGAAATTTTATTCTTGTAGACATGTGTTCGGCCTCCAAGCGCAGAGTTGTGTAGGACAGTAGCAATTTTCCCTCAAATGGATGACCTAAGGTTTATCAATCCGTGCAAGGTGTAGGATGAAGATGGTCTCTCTCAAACGACCCTACAGCCAAATACAAGAAATCTCTTGTGTACCCAACACACCCAATACAATGGAAAATTGTATAGGTGCACTAGTTCGGTGAAGAGATGGTGATAAAAGTGTAATATGGATGGTAGAAATATATTTTTATAATCTAAATAAATAAAAACATCAAGGTAGCAAATAGTAAACATGCACAAAAATGGTGTTGCAATGCTTAAAAATGAGGCCTAGGGTCCGTAGTTGGATCATATGATTATCCCTCAAAGTGCAATAAAGAATCACTCTTGAGTTCCTACTAGCGGAGAAAAAAAGATAGGAATTGTTTGTAGGTCACGAAACCACCTCAAATCTATTCTTTCGTTTCGATCTATTCAAGAGTTCGTACTAAAATAACACAAAGCTATTTTTTCGTTTGATCTATCCTAGAGTTCGTACTAGAATAACACCAAAGAAAATTCATATTCATAATACTCAATCCACACAAAGAACTATAAAGATACCCCAAAGTTTCCGTCGGAGAAAAACATGCATCAACCCCTATGCATAGACTACCCCAATATCACCACGGGAAACTGCGAGTTGAATGCCATAAAACATATCAAGTGAATCAATAAGATACCTCATCGTCACCTCAAGTATTCATATTGCAAGAGATATATCATGTGTCCTCATCTCTGAATATTCAATCCAACAAGACGAAACAATGAAGGGTAAAGATTTAATTCATCATAACAAGAGTATAGAGGGGAGAAACATCATATGATCCGACTATATTAACAAAACCCATGATATATACCATGAGAGAGAGAGAGATCAAACACATAGCTACTGGTACAAACCCTCAGCCCCAAGGGTGGACTACTCCTTCCTCATCGCGGTGGTCGCCGGGATGATGAAGATGGCCACCGGAGATGATTCCCCCCTCAGCAGGGTGCCGGAACGGGATCTAGATTGTTTTTTGTGGATACAGAGACCTTGCGGCGGCGGAACTTCTGATCTAGGTTAACCCCTAAGGGTTTCAGAATATTTGGGAATTTGTAGTGCAAAACAGGGGGTGCGGGAGGCCAACGAGGTGGGCACAACCCACCTGGGCGCGCCAGGGGGCCCTGGCATGCCCTGGTGGGTTGTGCCCCCTGGGGCACCCCCCAGGTGCAGCTCAGGCCCATTGGGTTCCTTTTGGTCCAGAAAAAATCTCCGTAAAGTTTCGTTGCGTTTTGACTCCGTTTGATATTGATTTCCTGCCATGTAAAAGACAAGCAAAAAACAGCAACTGGCACTGGGCACTGGGTCAATAGGTTAGTCCCAAAAAATGGTATAAAGTTTCTATAAAATGATTGTAAAACACCCAAGAATGATAAAATAACAGCACAAATACTTCATAAATTATAGATACGTTGGAGACGTGTCAGTTATCGGAACCCCCCGGGGAAAGATATGGGCCATAGGAGGGAGGCTAACCAGCCCACAAGGGGCTGGCGCGCCCCCCACAAGGGAGGAGGCTGAATTGGACTAGAGAAGGGGGCGGCGCCCCCCTTTCCTTCTCCCTCTCCCTCTCCTCCCCCCTTTCCCCCTCCGGTTAAAGGAAAGGGGGGGTCGAATCCAACTAGGAGTCCAAGTGGGACTCCTTCTCACTTGGGGCGCGCCAAGGCCGGCCTCCTCTCCCTCCCTCCTTTATATACGGGGGGGCCTAGAGGACACACCAATTGCTCCAAGCCGTGAGCGACGCCCCCCTCCATAGTTTACGCCTTCGGTAATATTCTCGTGGTGCTTAGGCGAAGCCCTGCACGGATCAAATCACCATCACCATCACCACGCCGTCGTGCTAACGGAACTCATCTACTCCTTCGACCCTCTGCTAGATAAAGAGCTCGAGGGACGTCATCGCATTGAATGTGTGCAGAACTCGGAGGTGCCGTACGTTCGGTACTCGATCGATCGGAACGAGAAGACGTTCTACTACATCAATCGTGTTAAGCAAACACTTCCGCTTTTGGTCTACAAGGGTACGTGGACACACTCTCCCCCTCTCATTGCACTGCATCTCTTAGATAGATCTTGCGTGAGCATAGGATTTTTTTTTTGAAATTGCATGCTGCATTTTCCAACAGTTACACTTAACGATATCCTAAGATCCGAAAAACTTGATCACCAACAACACTTGAGCCGGTCTTAGAGGCGAGACCGGGAACCTAGTGTTTACCATTTATCATTTCACATGTGCATATGAGTTTTCCACTAATCGCATATTCCAGGATCATAGCAGTTATAGTACGAAATATAAACTCTTAGTTATGAATAACAGAAATATAATAATACAATATTATTGCCTCTAGGGCATATTTCGAACAAGAAGCGGTACAATAGAGATAAGTGTTTCCCTCAGTGAGAACCAAGGTTATCGAACCAATAGGAGAACCAAGCAAATTCCCTTTGACAACACCTACACACACAAAAGCAAATACTTGCACCCAACACGGGCAAGAGGGTTGTCAATCCCCTTGAACTTGCTACTTGCAAGGATTAATTCTGATAGTGATAGATAGATAAAAAGAGATGTAAAACAAAAATAAATAAATTGCAACAAGGTATTTTTGGTTTTATTAATATGATAAAGGTAGACCCCGGGGCCATAGTTTTCACTAGAGGCTTCTCTCTCGAACACATATCATATAGTGGGTAAACAAATTACTGTTGGGCAATTGATAGAAAAGCGCATAATTATGATGTTAATCATGGCAATGATCATTTATATAGGCATCACGTCTGTGACAAGTAGACCGACTCCTGCCTACATCTAGTACTATTACTCCACCAATCGACCGCTATCCAACATGCATCTATGGTATTAAGTTCATAACAAACGGAGTAATGCTTTAAGCAAGATGACATACTGTAGACAAAGTAAACCCAATCAATATGAATAAACCAAATCGTTTTACCCTTAATGGAGATAATACAATACATGCCTCACTACTCCTTCTATCATAAGGTGAGGACACCGCAAGATTGAACCCATCACAAAGCACCTCTCCAACTGAAGATTAGTCAATCTAGTTGTCCAAAATAAATGGATAGATCGGAGAGAAATACAAAGCTATAACAATCATGCATAATAAAGTTCAGAAAAGGCTCAATTACTTTCAATGAATAATCTGATCATCAACCCATAATTCATCGGATCACAACAAACACACCGCAAAAGAAGCTTACATCAGATAGAACTCCAAGAAGATCGAGGAGAACATGGTATTCAAGATCAGAGAGAAGAAGCCAGCTAGCTACTAGCTATGGACCCATATGTCTATTGTAAACTACTCACGCATCATCGGAAGGCAGCGAGGATGATGTAGAAGCCCTCCGTGGCCGATTCCCCCTCCGACAGAGTACCCAAAAAGGCCTCCAGATGGGATCGCAGATGAATAAAAGCTTGCGGCGACGGAAAGTGATTCGAGTAGCCCTCTGTTGGCTTGGGAAAAATTTGTGAATTTATAGGATTGGAATTAGGTCAAACGGAGTTGTGTGGGGTCCACGAGCTTAGGGGGCGCGCCCTGTGAGCTCGTGGCTCTCTCATAACTCTTCTGGCCTCCTCCTGAAGCATCTAGGGTCCCTTCTCGTCCAGAAAAAATAACAGTAAAGTTTCATCATGTTTGGACTTCGTTGGTACTGATTTTATGAAAAGCCAAAAATAAGCAAAAAAAATAGGAACTGGCACTAGGCACTGGGTTAATAGGTTAGTCCCAAAAAATGATATAAAATAGCATATAAAGCATCCAAGATTTATAATATAATAGATGTTGGGTAACGTAGTAATTTAAAAAAAATCCTACGCACATGCAAGATCATGGTGATGCATAGCAACAAGAGGGGAGAGTGTTGTCCACGTACCCTCGTAGACCGAAAGCGGAAGCGTTAGCACAACACGGTTGATGTAGTCGTATGTCTTCACGATCCGACCGATCCAAGTACCGAACGTACGGCACCTCCAAGTTCAGCACACGTTCAGCTTGATGACGTCCCTCGAACTACGATCCAGCCGAGCTTTGAGGGAGAGTTCCGTCAGCATGACGGCGTGGTGACGATGATGATGTTCTACCGACGCAGGTCTTCGCCTAAGCACCGATACGATATTATCGAGGTGGATTATGGTGGAGGGGGGCACCGCGCACGGCTAAGAGATCCAAGGGATCAATTGTTGTATCTATGGGGTGCCCCCCTCCTCCATATATAAAGGAGGGAAGGAGAGGGCCGGCCAGGAGGAGGAGGCGCGTCCAAGGGGGGAGTCCTAGGACTCATCCTTTTCCTATTTGGAGAGGGAGAGGGAAGAAAGAGGAAGGAGGGAGGAAGGAAAGGGGGCCGGCCCCCTCCCAATTCAGATTAGGCTTGGGGGGGGCTCCCTTGCTCCTTTCCCCTCCTTTCCACTAAAGCCCATTAAGGCCCATATACCTCCCGTGGGGTTCCGATAACCTCCCGATGCTCCGGTATTATCCTGATCTCACCCGGAACCATTCCGGTGTCCAAATATAGTCATCCAATATATCGATCTTTATGTCTCGACCATTTCGAGACTCCTCATCATGTCTGTGATCACATTCGGGACTCCGAACTACCTTCGGTACATCAAAACACATAAACTCATAATATAACCGTCATCGAACTTTAAGCGTGCAGACCCTACGGGTTCGAGAACTATGTAGACATGACCGAGACACGTCTCCAGTCAATAACCAATAGCGGAACCTGGATGCTCATATTGGATCCCACATATTCTACGAAGATCTTTATTGGTCAAATCGCATAACAACATACGTTGTTCCCTTTGTCATCAGTATGTTACTTGCCCGAGATTCGATCGTCAGTATCTCAATACCTAGTTCAATCTCGTTACCGGCAAGTCTCTTTACTCGTTACTTAATGCATCATCCCGTAACTAACTCATTAGCTACATTGCTTGCAAGGCTTATAGTGATGTGCATTACCGAGAGGGCCCAGAGATACCTCTCCGACAATCGAAGTGACAAATCCTAATCTCGAAATACGTCAATTCAACAAGTACCTTCGGAGACACCTGTAGAGCACCTTTATAATCACCCAGTTACATTGTGATGTTTGGTAGCACACAAAGTGTTCCTCCGATAAGCGGGAGTTACATAGTCTCATAGTCATAGGAACATGTATAAGTCATGAAGAAAGCAATAGCAACATACTAAACGATCAAGTGCTAAGCTAACGAAATGGGTCAAGTCAATCACATCATTCTTCTAATGATGTGATCCCACTGATCAAATGATAACTCATATCTATGGTTAGGAAACTTAACCATCTTTGATCAATGAGCTAGTCAAGTAGAGACATACTAGTGACACTATGTTTGTCTATGTATTCACACATGTATTATGTTTCGGTTAATACAATTCTAGCATGAATAATAAACATTTATCATGATATGAGGAAATAAATAATAACTTTATTATTGTCTCTAGGGCATATTTCCTTCAGTATCCCACTTGCACTAGAGTCAATAATCTAGATTACACAGTAATGATTCTAACACCCATGGAGCCTTGGTGTTGATCATGTTTTGCTCGTGGAAGAAGCTTAGTCAATGGGTCTGCAACATTCAGATCCGTATGTATCTTGCAAATCTCTATGTCTCCCACCTGGACTTGGTCCCGGATGGAATTGAAGCGTCTCTTGATGTGCTTGGTTCTCTTGTGAAATCTCGATTCCTTTGCCAAGGCAATTGCACCAGTATTGTCACAAAAGATTTTCATTGGACCCGATGCACCAGGTATGAAAACTAGATCGGATATGAACTCCTTCATCCAGACTCCTTCATTTGCTGCTTCCGAAGTAGCTATGTACTCCGCTTCACATGTAGATCCCGCCATGATGCTTTGTTTAGAACTACACCAACTGACAGCTCCACCGTTCAATATAAACACGTATTCGGTTTGCGATTTAGAATCATCGGGATCAGTGTCAAAGCTTGCATCGACGTAACCATTTACGAATAGCTCTTTGTCACCTCCATAAACGAGAAACATATCCTTAGTCCTTTTCAGGTATTTCAGGATGTTCTTGACCGCTGCCCAGTGATCCACTCCTGGATTACTTTGGTACCTCCCTGCTAAACTAATAGCAAGGCACACATCAGGTCTAGTACATAGCATTGCATACATGATAGAGCCTATGGCTGAAGCATAGGGAACATCTTTCATTTTCTCTCTATTTTCTGCAGTGGTCGGGCATTGAGTCTGACTCAATTTCACACCTTGTATTACAGGCAAGAACCCTTTCTTTGCTTGATCCATTTTGAACTTTTTCAAAACTTTATCAAGGTATGTACTTTGTGAAAGTCCAATTAAGCGTCTTGATCTATCTCTATAGATCTTGATGCCCAATATATAAGTAGCTTCACCGAGGTCTTTCATTGAAAAACTTTTATTCAAGTATCCTTTTATGCTATCCGGAAATTCTGTATCATTTCCAATCAACAATATGTTGTCCACATATAATATTAGAAATGCTACAGAGCTCCCACTCACTTTCTTGTAAATACAGGCTTCTCCAAAAGTCTGTATAAAACCATATGCTTTGATCACACTATCAAAGTGTTTATTCCAACTCCGAGAGGCTTGCACCAGTCCATAAATGGATCGCTGGAGCTTGCACACTTTGTTAGCACCTTTTGAATCGACAAAACCTTCTAGTTGCATCATATACAACTCTTCTTCCAGAAATCCATTCAGGAATGCAGTTTTGACATCCATTTGCCAAATTTCATAATCATAAAATGCGGCAATTGCTAACATGATTCGGACAGACTTAATCATTGCTACGGGTGAGAAAGTCTCATCGTAGTTAACCCCTTGAACTTGTCGAAAACCTTTCTCAACAAGTCGAGCTTTGTAGACAGTAACATTACCATCAGCGTCAGTCTTCTTCTTGAAGATCCATTTATTATCGATGGCTTGCCGATCATTGGGCAAGTCAACCAAAGTCCATACTTTGTTCTCATACATGGATCCCATCTCGGATTTCATGGCCTCAAGCCATTTTGCGGAATCTGGGCTCATGATCGCTTCCTCATAGTTCGTAGGGTCGTCATGGTCAAGTAACATGACCTCCAGAATAGGATTACCGTACCACTCTGGTGCGGATCTTACTCTGGTTGACCTACGAGGTTCGGTAGTAACTTGATCTGAATTTCATGATCAATATCATTAGCTTCCTCACTAATTGGTGTAGTCGTCACAGGAACCAGTTTCTGTGAGGAACTATTTTCCAATAAGGGAGCAGGTACAGTTACCTCATCGAGTTCTACTTTCCTCCCACTCACTTCTTTCGAGAGAAACTCCTTCTCTAGAAAGGATCCATTCTTGGCAAAGAATGTCTTGCCTTTGGATCTGCGGTAGAAGGTGTACCCAACAGTTTCCTTTGGGTATCCTATGAAGACACATTTCTCCGATTTGGGTTCGAGCTTATCAGATTGAAGCTTTTTCACATAAGCATCGCAGCCCCAAACTTTAAGAAACAACAACTTAGGTTTCTTGCCAAACCACAGTTCATAAGGCGTCGTCTCAACGGATTTTGATGGTGCCCTATTTAACGTGAATGCATCCGTCTCTAAAGCATAACCCCAGAATGATAGCGGTAAATCAGTAAGAGACATCATAGATCGCACCATATCTAGTAAAGTACGATTACGACGTTCGGACACACCATTACGCTGTGGTGTTCCGGGTGGCGTGAGTTGTGAAACTATTCCGCATTGTTTCAAATGTAGACCAAACTCATAACTCAAATATTATCCTCCACGATCAGATCGTAGAAACTTTATTTTCTTGTTATGATGATTTTCAACTTCACTCTAAAATTCTTTGAACTTTACAAATGTTTCAGACTTATGTTTCAATAAGTAGATATACCCATATCTGCTTAAATCATCTGTGAAGGTGAGAAAATAACGATACCCGCTCTGAGCCTCGACATTCATTGGACCACATACAACAGTATGTATGATTTCCAACAAATCAGTTGCTCGCTCCATAGTTCCGGAGAACGGCGTTTTAGTCATCTTGCCCATGAGGCATGGTTCGCAAGTACCAAGTGATTCATAATCAAGTGATTCCAAAAGTCCATCAGTATGGAGTTTCTTCATGCGCTTTACACCAATATGACCCAAACGGCAGTGCCACAAATAAGTTGCACTATCATTATCAACTCTGCATCTTTTGGCTTCAACATTATGAATATGTGTATCACTACTATCGAGATTCATCAAAAATAGACCACTCTTCAAGGGTGCATGACCATAAAAGATTACTCATATAAATAGAACAACCATTATTCTCATATTTAAATGAATAACCGTCTTGCATCAAACAAGATCCAGATATAATGTTCATGCTCAAAACTGGCACCAAATAACAATTATTCAGGTCTAAAACTAATCCTGAAGGTAAATGTAGAGGTAGCGTGCCGACGGCAATCACATCGACTTTGGAACCATTTCCCACGCGCATCGTCACCTCATCCTTAGCCAGTGTTCGCTTAATCCGTAGTCCCTGTTTTGAGTTGCAAATATTAGCAACAGAACCAGTATCAAATACCCAGGTGCTCCTGCGAGCTCTAGTAAGGTACACATCAATAACATGTATATCACATATACAGTTGTTCACCTTGCCATCCTTCTTATCCGCCAAATACTTGGGGCAGTTCCGCTTCCAGTGACCAGTCTGCTTGCAGTAGAAGCACTCAGTCTCAGGCTTAGGTCCAGACTTGGGTTTCTTCTCTTGAGAAGCAACTTGTTTGTCGTTCTTCTTGAAGTTCCCCTTCTTCTTCCCTTTACCCTTTTTCTTGAAACTGGTGGTCTTGTTGACCATCAACACTTGATGCTCCTTCTTGATTTCTACCTCTGCAGCCTTTAGCATTGCGAAGAGCTCGGGAATAGTCTTGTTCATCCCTTGCATATTATAGTTCATCACGAAGCTCTTGTAGCTTGGTGGCAGTGATTGAGGAATTCTGTCAATGACACTATCATCAGGAAGATTAATTCCCAGTTGAATCAAGTGATTGCAATACCCAGACATTTTGAGTATATGTTCACTGACAGAACTATTCTCCTCCATCTTGCAGCTGTAGAACTTATTGGAGACTTCATATCTCTCAATCCGGGCATTTGCTTGAAATATTAACCTCAACTCCTGGAACATCTCATATGCTCCACGACGTTCAAAACGTTGTTGAACTCCCGGTTCTAAGCCGTAAAGCATGGCACACTGAACTATAGAGTAGTCATCAACACGAGACTGACAGGCATTCACAATGTCTGCAGTAGCTGGCGCAGGTGGTACACCTAGCGGTGCTTCCAGGACGTAACTCTTCTGTGCAGCAATGAGGATAATCCTCAAGTTACGGACCCAGTCTGTGTAATTGCTACCATCATCTTTCAACTTTGCTTTCTCAAGTAACACATTAAAATTCAACGGAACAACAGCACGAGCCATCTATCTACAATAACATAGACATGCAAAAATACTGTCAGGTACTAAGTTCATGATAAATTTAAGTTCAATTTAATCATATTACTTAAGAACTCCCACTTAGATAGACATCCCTCTAATCATCTAAGTGATCACGTGATCCAAATCAACTAAACCATAACCGATCATCACGTGAAATGGAGTAGTTTTCAATGGTGAACATCACTATGTTGATCATATCTACTATATGATTCACGCTTGATCTGGTCTCAGTGTTCCGAGGACATATCTGCATATGCTAGGCTCGTCAAGTTTAACCTGAGTATTCTGCGTGTGCAAAACTGGCTTGCACCCGTTGTAGATGGACGTAGAGATTATCACACCCGATCATCACGTGGTGTCTAGGCACGACGAACTTTGGCAATGGTGCATACTCAGGCAGAACACTTTTATCTTGAAATTTAGTGAGAGATCATCTTATAATGCTACCGTCAATCAAAGCAAGATAAGATGCATAAAAGATAAACATCACATGCAATCAATATAAGTGATATGATATGGCCATCATCATCTTGTGCTTGTGAACTCCATCTCCAAAGCACCGTCATGATCACCATCATCACCGGCACGACACCTTGATCTCCATCGTAGCATCGTTGTCGTCTCGCCAACTATTGCTTCTACGACTATCGCTAACGCTTAGAGATAAAGTAAAGCAATTACAGGGCGATTGCATTGCATACAATAAAGCGACAACCATATGGCTCCTGCCAGTTGCCGATAACTTGTTTACAAAACATGATCATCTCATACAATAAAATATATGTAGGACCTTGAGAAGAGGTGTCTAGAGGGGGGTGATTAGACACTAAGTACTAAAGTTGCAGTTTTTAGCCCTTTTAAGTTTAAGTGGAGTTAAGGCACAATTTTAACATTTACAACACATAGCAAGCAAGCATGCAAAGAGTATATGAGCAGCGGAAAGTAAAGCATGCAACTTGCAAGAATGTAAAGGGAAGGGTTTTGGAGGATTCAAACGCAATTGGAGACACGGATGTTTTTGGCGTGGTTCCGATAGGTGGTGCTATCGTACATCCACGTTGATGGAGACTTCAACCCACGAAGGGTAATGGTTGCACGAGTCCACGGAGGGCTCCACCCACAAAGGGTCCACGAAGAAGCAACCTTGTCTATCCCACCATGGCCGTCGCCCACGAAGGACTTGCCTCACTAGTGGTAGATCTTCACGAAGTAGGCGATCTCCTTGCCCTTACAAACTCCTTGGTTCAACTCCACAATCTTGTCGGAGGCTCCCAAGTGACACCTAGCCAATCTAGGAGACACCACTCTCCAAGAAGTAACAAATGGTGCATTGATGATGAACTCCTTGCTCTTGTGCTTCAAATGATAGTCTCCCCAACACTCAACTCTCTCTCATAGGATTTGGATCTGGTGGAAAGAAGATTTGAGTGGAAAGCAACTTGGGGAAGGCTAGAGATCAAGATTCATATGGTAGGAATGGAATATCTTGGTCTCAACACATGAGTAGGTGGTTCTCTCTCAGAAATGGTAAGTTGGAAGTGTAGGTTTAGTTTGATGGCTCTCTCCACGAATGAAGAGGAGGTGGAGGGGTATATATAGCCTCCACACAAAATCTAACTATTACACACAATTTACCAAACTCGGTGGGACCGAATCAACAAACTCGATCGGACCGATTCAGTAAACCTAGTGACCGTTAGGATTTTTGGTGGGACCGAAAATGCAACTCAGTAGGACCGATATGGTTAGGGTTAGGGCATAACATAATCTCAGTGAGACCGATTACACAAACTCGGTAAGACCAATTTTGGTAATTAGCTAACCAGAGAGTTGGTCAGGCAAACTCGGTGAGACCGATTTTGGTAATAAGTTAACCAAAGAGTTTGCATTGTAATCTCGGTAGTACCGATTGCTCAAACTTGGTGAGACCGATTTTGATAATGGACATACACAGAGAGATTACAATCCCATCTCAGTGAGACCGAGATCCCTATCGGTAAGACCGATTTGCCTAGGGTTTGTGGCAGTGGCTAAGACATCCAAACTCGGTGGCGCCGAATAGAAAGAATCGGTATGACCGATTTTGGCTTTGGGTTTAGGTCATTTGTGGATGTGAGAAAGTAGCTGAGGGTTTTGGAGCATATCACTAAGCACATGAAGCAAGAGGCTCATTAAGCAACACCTCATCCCTCCTTGATAGTATTGGCTTTTCCTATAGACTCAATGTGATCTTGGATCACTAAAATGTAAGATGAAGAGTATTGAGCTTGAAGCTTGAGCCAATCCTTTGTCCTTAGCATCTTGAAGGAGTTCCCACATCCTTTAGTCCATGCCACTCCAATGTTGAACTTGTCTAAAAAATACTAGATAAAAGTGTTAGTCCAACAAGAGATATGTTGACATTAATTACCAAAACCACCTAGGGAGCACTTGTGCTTTCAATCTCCCCCTTTTTGGTAATTGATGACAACATACATCAAAGCTTTAGATAAGGATATAAAGAATAGCAAGTAAAGCTTTGGAAAGACATGTAACAAGCATAGGCTCCCCCGACATGTATGCAATCATGTGAATATGAAATATAGAAGCATGTGAGAGCATAACCATGATAGAGCAGGCAATGTGTTACATGTATCTTGGCCATATGCATCAGAGCAAAACGTATTTAAGGAGATACCTTCATGCTCATGAGTCCTTCTTGCAAACAGTATGTACATCAGCAAGAATTCCTCATACACATGATTGTGATGCACATACTTACCTTGTAGTCCTGAGTAGGCTTAGGATGGAATGAACCTGCACAAACAAGGTTAGATAACACAGGTACATCTACTAGCCAAAGCAAACAGAAGAAACTACAAGAATACCAAGACTGGGATGACATGTAGAGAGTGAGTACTAAGTACCACATTTGATTAGACATGTCCCCAAGAGTAAAGATATGCAATGAATTTAAATGATTTATTTCCCTTAGATGTCTTGCTCCCCCTGAATCTAGCATGGGATACTGGGAGAAGATAGGGAACAGAAAATCAGAGCTGAAAGATATAAATGAACAGAGCTAATGCAAACTTATGCAAGCAAGCACATATGAACATGTCTTTCCCCTTAAGAAGACATGTGGCATCTCTCCTCTTGAACATCAAGCATCTGGGATCCTTGGGAAATACTTTCTACTAGTATTCTCTCCCCCTGGAGATCTCTCTCCCTCTCCCTGAAGGGTCTCTCTCCCCCTGAGAAGGTGATACTCTCTCTAAAATGATAAGCTTTGATGTAATCTCTCTCTCCCCCTTTGACATCTATTTCCAAGAAGGACTTGATAAAGATGATCTTTCTCTCTCCCTTTGGAATTTATCGTGAATGGGTTTGATCCTTGAGTCACAACATAAAGCACTTGATAAAAATGTGATGCTTGTTAGAGGACAAGATTCATTGAGTGGAGTTGGATCAGAACAAACTCAGAATAAGTGGCAAACTGTTTTTCCTGTGGTGAAATCGGTGGCACCGAGTTGTATGCTTCGGTTGTACCGAAAGAATTTGGTTGGACCGAAAATAACTAATCGGTGAAACCGAGTTCATCAGAAAGAAAACACTTGTCACCGCAGCTCACTGGACTAGTAAGATCTCACAAAGATTTGCAAGGAATTAAGTGAATGATATGCAATGAATTTGATGCTGGAAATGCAGAGCAAACAGAAAAGAAATAAATCTAGATGAAGTTTTTTTTGAAAGGGGAAACAAATATGCATGAGACAAATGCAAGAGCACAGAAAAGAACACGAGAGAACTTCATCTAGAATTAGTCGGCGCACCTATGTTAGAGTATATTGACTTAGGAGTCAAGTGAGATCACTTGATCATAGGTCATACTCATCGTTTAAGCTCAAAATGGGTTTACCATTTTTTGTTTAAGCATCTTGATGTATTCACATCTTGTCGAGTTGCTTTAGCTCATGTCTCAGAGTAAAGCTTCTCTAAGATGGAACAACATACCTTGGTTGGTGGTGTTGATCATGTAGTTGAACTTGTGTGGGTTGCTCAAGGTTGATGTAGCTCATCAAGAGTTGGGAGCACCACTTGTAATTTGAATCCATCTTCCTACATGGGTTACTTCTTGCAAGGAAGAGCACTTGTGTATCCAAAAAAAATGACAATCATTAAGCTTAACATAGAATTTGTCAAAGGATGTGTTTGAATGGTTTCGTGCTTCCTTGTCTTCAACCACCTTTGTATAGGGACTTAGTGATGTATAGATTGCTCAAGATGTTAGTAGGTTACAATCTCTTGGAATTTGATTCAACCAAGTACCTACATGGGTTAGATAACATGCAAGATGCAAATATATCCAAGACATAAGATTTTCATCATAAGAGAAATATCAAGGATTAGTCATAAGCTCATGTCTTGCATGTATCCAATGGAGTTTCTACTCCAAGTTTGAAGCATCTATGATGTTCAATTCTCCTCTTAACCTGCAAAACACTTTCTCATCAAGAGGTTTAGTAAATATATCCGCTAATTGCTTTTCGGTGCGAACATGCTTAAGATCAATGTCACCCTTAGCAACATGATCTCGAATGAAATGATGGCGAACTTCAATATGCTTAGTTCGAGAATGTTGCACGGGATTATGACCAATTTTGATAGCACTTACATTGTCATGAAGCAATGGAACATGTTTCACATATATCCCATAATCTTTAAGAGTTTGGGTCATCCAAAGTAATTGAGCACAACATGAACCAGCGGCAATGTACTCTGCTTCGGAGGTAGATAAGGATACCGAGTTTTGTTTCTTGGAGGACCAAGGCACAAGGGATCTACCAAGAAATTGACAAGTACCCAAAGTGGACTTTCTGTCAACCTTGTCTCCGGCATAATCTGAGTCAGAGTAGCCAACAAGATCGAATGAGGCCCTCTTAGGATACCAAATGCCAAAATTTGGTGTGTGTATTAAGTATCTCACTATCCTTTTCACAGCCTTAAGATGACATTCTTTAGGAGCAGCTTGATATCTTGCACACATGCACACGCTTAGCATAATATCGGGACGTGAAGCACATAGGTATCACAATGAACCAATCATAGAGCGATAAATCTTTTGATCAACCGGTTCACCATCTTTGGTCAAATCAAGATGTCCACTAGTAGGCATGGGTGTAGACATACCTTTGCATTCTTGCATATTGAACTTCTTGAATAAGTCCTTAGTGTACTTCGTTTGAGAGACAAAAGTGCCTTCCTTAGTTTTCTTGATTTGCAACCCAAGAAAGAATTTGAGTTCACTCATCATTGACATCTCAAACTTCTCCGACATTAGCTTTCCAAACTTCTCACTTCGACTTGTGTGTAGCCTTGGGCGACGAGACGTGCTTTGTTGCGAACTACTTGTCCATCTTCATCTTGCTTGTTGCGAAACACCCATTTGGTACCGATGATGTTGTGGTTGTTTTCGGGCTTCTCGACTAATGTCCAAACTTGGTTCCTCTCAAAGTTGTGTAGCTCTTCATGCATAGCGTTTATCCAATCCGGATCTTCCAATGCTTTTTCAACCTTCATAGGTTCAATGCTAGAGATGAAAGAATAGTTTTCACAAAAGTTAGCTAAATGAGTTTTAGAGCGAGTGATTCTCCCGGTTTGAATATCATTGTAGATTTGCTCGATGGGATGGTCTTTAGCAATTCTTGCTCGAACTCGTGAAAGCTTTTGCTTGGATCTTGGTTGAACATCTTCTTCGTCTTCTTCTTCTTCTTCTTCATTGTTGGCGTTGTCGTTCTCTTGTCGTGGTGGAGAAGGAGGTTGTTGACGTTCTTGATGCACTTCCTCGTTTTCTTCATCTTGGTGTGTCCCACTTGTGGATGCTTCCGTATCAACTCTCGGTTCACCTTGTCATGAAGTAGAAGCTTCCACTTGGACGGACGAGGTACTCTCCTTCACCTCCGTTGGACGAACCTTGCCAATAGACAAGTCTTGGATTGCTTCCGAATGATCTTTGTCTCCTACATCAATTGGCAGTTGCTCTACTTGCGAGCCGTTAGATTCATCAAACTTCACATCTACCGTCTCTTCAACCTTTCGGGTGAAATTGTTGTAGACATGATAAGTGTGAGAGTTTGAGCCATAACCTAGTAGGAAACCTTCATGACACTTAGGAGCGAATTTAGAACGACGATGCTTATCAAGAATGTAGCACTTTGAGCCGAATACTCGAAAGTATCCAACTTGGGGTTTGTTACCGGTGAGGAGCTCGTATGCCATCTTGCCGAGTAGCTTGTGAAGATACAAGCGATTTGTTGCATGACAAGCTGTCTCAACCGCTTCTGCCCAAAAGTGCTTCGGCGTCTTGTACTCATCAAGCATCGTTCTCGCCATTTCGATGAGCGTCCGGTTCTTCCTCTCAACAACTCCATTTTGTTGAGGTGTGTACGTAGCCGAGAACTCGTGTGAAATCCCTTCTTCGTCAAGAAAGGTGTCCACATTTGCGTTCTTGAACTCCCTTCCATTGTCGCTGCGAACCTTCTTGATCTTCACTTCAAACTGATTTTGGGCCTTCCTAGCAAAGTGTTTGAAGATCTTTTGGACCTGCGATTTATCATCGAGAAAGAACACCCACGTAAATATTGAAAAAATCATCAACTATAACTAGACCAAAAGAATTTCCACTGAGACTCTTGTAAGAGTTGGGACCAAAGAGATCCATGTGAAGTAGCTCAAGTGGCCTCCTTGTGGTCATAATGTGTTGGGGAACGTTGCAGAAAACAAAAATTTTCCTACTCGTTTCACCAAGATCATCTAGGAGTTCATCTAGCAACGAGTGATTAGATGCATCTACATACCTTTGTAGATCGCGAGCGGAAGCGTTCAAAAGAACGGTGATGATGTAGTCGTACTCGACGTGATCCAAATCACCGATGACCAGCGCCGAACGGACGGCACCTCCGCGTTCAACACACGTACGGAACAGCCACGTCTCCTCCTTCTTGATCCAGCAAGGGAGGGAGGAGAGGTTGAGGGAGATGGCACCAGCAGCAGCACGACGGCGTGGTGTTGATGGAGCTGCAGTACTCCGGCAGAGCTTCGCTAAGCACTATGGAGGTGGAGGAGGTGTTGGGGAGGGAGAAGGAGGCAACCAAAGGCCGAGCCGTTCAGGTATGAAGTCCCTCCTCTCCCCCCACTATATATAGGGGTGCCAAGGGGGGGTGGCCGGCCCTAGGAGATCCAATCTCCTAGGGGTGCGGCGGCCTAGGGGGGTTTCCCTCCCCCCCAAGGCACCTAGGAGGTGCCTTACCCTCCTAGGACTCTTCCCCCCTTAAACCCTAGGCGCATGGGCCTATGTGGGACTGGTGCCCTTGGCCCATTAGGCCAAGGCGCACCCCCTTACAGCCCATGTGGCCCCCGGGACAGGTGGACCCACCCGGTGGACCCCCGGGACCCTTCCGGTGGTCCCGGTACAATACCGATAACCCCGAAACTTGTCCCGATGCCCGAAACAGGACTTCCTATATATAAATCTTTACCTCCGGACCATTCCGGAACTCCTCGTGACGTCCGGGATCTCATCCGGCACTCCGAACAACATTCGGGTTACTGCATATACATATCCCTACAACCCTAGCGTAACCGAACCTTAAGTGTGTAGACCCTACGGGTTCGGGAGACAAGCAGACATGACCGAGACGACTCTCCGGTCAATAACCAACAGCGGGATCTGGATACCCATGTTGGCTCCCACATGCTCCACGATGATCTCATCGGATGAACCACGATGTCGAGGATTCAATCAACCCCGTACACTATTCCCTTTGTCCATCGATATGTTACTTGCCCGAGATTCGATCGTCGGTATCCCAATACCTCGTTCAATCTCGTTACCGGCAAGTCACTTTACTCGTACCGTAATGCATGATCCCGTGACCAGACACTTGGTCACTCTGAGCTCATTATGATGATGCATTACCGAGTGGGCCCAGTGATACCTCTCCGTCATACGGAGTGACAAATCCCAGTCTTGATCCATGTCACCCAACAGATACTTTCGGAGATACCCGTAGTCTACCTTTATAGTCACCCAGTTACGTTGTGACGTTTGGCATACCCAAAGCACTCCTACGGTATCCGGGAGTTACACGATCTCATGGTCTAAGGAAAAGATACTTTGACATTGCAAAACTCTAGCAAACGAACTATACGATCTTGTGCTATGTTTAGGATTGGGTCTTGTCCATCACATCATTCTCCTAATGATGTGATCTCGTTATCAATGACATCCAGTGTCCATAGTCAGGAAATCATGACTATCTGTTGATCAACGAGCTAGTCAACTAGAGGCTCACTAGGGACATGTTGATGTCTGTTATTCACACATGCATTACGATTTCCGGATAACACAATTATAGCATGAATAAAGACAATTATCATGAACAAGGAAATATAATAATAATGCTTTTATTATTGCCTCTAGGGCATATTTCCAACAGTCTCCCACTTGCACTAGAGTCAATAATCTAGTTACATTGTGATGAATCGAACACCCATGGAATTCTGGTGTTGATCATGTTTTGCTCTAGGGAGAGGTTTAGTCAACGGATCTGCTACATTCAGGTCCGTATGTACTTTACAAATCTCTATGTCTCCATCTTGAACTTTTTCACGAATGGAGTTGAAGCGACGCTTGATGTGCCTTGTCTTCTTGTGAAACCTGGGCTCCTTGGCAAGTGCAATAGCTCCAGTGTTGTCACAGAAGAGCTTGATCGGCCCCGACGCATTGGGTATGACTCCTAGGTCGGTGATGAACTCCTTCACCCATATTGCTTCATGTGCTGCCTCCGAGGCTGCCATGTACTCCGCTTCACATGTAGATCCCGCCACGACGCTCTGCTTGCAACTGCACCAGCTTACTGCCCCACCATTCAAAATATACACGTATCCGGTTTGTGACTTAGAGTCATCCAGATCTGTGTCGAAGCTAGCGTCGACGTAACCCTTTACGACGAGCTCTTCGTCACCTCCATAAACGAGAAACATTTCCTTAGTCCTTTTCAGGTACTTCAGGATATTCTTGACCGCTGTCCAGTGTTCCTTGCCGGGATTACTTTGGTACCTTCCTACCAAACTTACGGCAAGGTTTACATCAGGTCTGGTACACAGCATGGCATACATAATAGAACCTATGGCTGAGGCATAGGGGATGACGCTCATCTCTTCTATATCTTCTGCCGTGGTCGGACATTGAGCTGAGCTCAATTTCATACCTTGCAACACAGGCAAGAACCCCTTCTTGGATTGATCCATTTTGAACTTCTTCAAAATCTTATCAAGATATGTGCTTTGTGAAAGACCTATGAGGCGTCTTGATCTATCCCTATAGATCTTGATGCCTAATATATAAGCAGCTTCTCCAAGGTCCTTCATTGAAAAACTCTTATTCAAGTAGGCCTTAATGCTGTCCAAAAGTTCTATATCATTTCCCATCAAAAGTATGTCATCTACATATAGTATGAGAAATGCTATAGAGCTCCCACTCACCTTTTTGTAAACGCAGGCTTCTCCATAAGTCTGTGTAAATCCAAACGCTTTGATCATCTCATCAAAGCGAATGTTCCAACTCTGAGATGCTTGCACCAGCCCATAAATCGAGCGTTGGAGCTTGCACACTTTGTCAGCATTCTTAGGATCGACAAAACCTTCCGGCTGCATCATATACAATTCTTCCTTAAGGAAACCATTAAGGAATGCCGTTTTGACGTCCATTTGCCAAATTTCATAATCATAAAATGCGGCAATTGCTAACATGATTCGGACGGACTTCAGCTTCGCTACCGGTGAGAAAGTCTCATCGTAGTCAACCCCTTGAACTTGTCGATAACCCTTAGCGACAAGCCGAGCTTTATAGATGGTCACATTACCATCCGCGTCTGTCTTCTTCTTAAAGATCCATTTATTTTCTATGGCTCGCCGTTCTACGGGCAAGTCAGTCAAAGTCCATACTTTGTTTTCATACATGGATCCTATCTCGGATTTCATGGCTTCCAGCCATTTGTCGGAATCTGGTCCCGCCATCGCTTCCTCATAGTTCGAAGGTTCACCGTTGTCTAACAACATGATTTCCAAGACAGGGTTGCCGTACCACTCTGGTGCGGAACGTGTCCTTGTGGACCTTCGGATTTCAGTAGGGGCTTGATCAGAAGTATCTTGATCATTTTCATTAACTTCCTCTCTAGTCGGTGCAGGCACCTCAGGAACATTTTCTTGAGTTGCGCCATTTTCCGGTTCAAGAGGCAATACTTCATCAAGCTCTACTTTCCTCCCACTTACTTCTTTCGAGGGAAACTCTTTCTCCAGAAAGGATCCATTCTTGGCAACAAAGATCTTGCCTTCGGATCTGAGGTAGAAGGTGTACCCAATAGTTTCTTTTGGGTACCCTATGAAGACGCATTTTTCCGATTTGGGTTCGAGCTTTTCAGGTTGAAGTTTCTTGACATAAGCATCGCATCCCCAAACTTTTAGAAACGACAGCTTAGGTTTCTTCCCAAACCATAATTCATACGGTGTCGTCTCAACGGATTTCGACGGAGCCCTATTTAAAGTGAATGCGGCAGTCTCTAAAGCATAGCCCCAAAAAGAAAGCGGTAAATCGGTAAGAGACATCATAGATCGCACCATATCTAACAGAGTGCGATTACGACGTTCGGACACACCATTATGCTGAGGTGTTCCAGGCGGCGTGAGTTGTGAAACTATTCCACATTTTCTTAAGTGTGCCCCAAACTCGTGACTCAAGTATTCTCCTCCACGATCTGATCGTAGAAACTTGATTTTCCTGTCACGTTGATTTTCAACCTCACTCTGAAATTCCTTGAACTTTTCAAAGGTTTCAGACTTGTGTTTCATTAAGTAGATATACCCATACCTACTTAAATCATCAGTGAGGGTGAGAACATAACGATAGCCACCGCGAGCCTCAACACTCATCGGACCGCACACATTAGTATGTATGATTTCCAATAAGTCGGTTGCTCGCTCCATTGTTCCTGAGAACGGAGTCTTGGTCATTTTACCCATAAGGCATGGTTCGCACGTGTCAAATGATTCATAATCAAGAGACTCTAAAAGTCCATCGGCATGGAGCTTCTTCATGCGTTTAACACCTATGTGACCAAGGCGGCAGTGCCACAAGTATGTGGGACTATCATTATCAACCTTACTTCTTTTGGTACTCACATTATGAATATGTGTAGCATCACGTTCGAGATTCATAAGGAATAAACCATTCACCATAGGAGCATGACCATAAAACATATCTCTCATAAAAATGGAACAACCATTATTCTCAGATTTAAAAGAGTAGCCATCTCGAATTAAACGAGATCCCGATACAATGTTCATGCTCAAAGCTGGCACTAAATAACAATTATTAAGGTTTAAAACTAATCCCGAAGGGAGATGCAGAGGTAGCGTGCCGACGGCGATCACATTGACCTTGGAACCATTCCCGACGCGCATCGTCACCTCGTCCTTTGCCAGTTTCCGCTTATTCCGCAGCCCCTGCTTTGAGTTACAAATGTGAGCAACTGCACCAGTATCAAATACCCAGGAGCTACTACGGGCACTAGTAAGGTACACATCAATTACATGTATATCACATATACCTTTTGTTTTGCCGGCCTTCTTATCCGCTAAGTACTTAGGGCAGTTCCGCTTCCAGTGACCGCTTCCCTTGCAATAAAAGCACTCAGTCTCGGGCTTGGGTCCATTCTTTGGCTTCTTCCCAGCAGCTTGCTTGCCGGGCGCGGCAACCTCCTTGCCGTCCTTCTTGAAGTTCTTTTTACCCTTGCCTTTCTTGAACTTAGTGGTTTTATTGACCATCAACACTTGATGTTCCTTTCTGACTTCTACCTCTGCTGATTTCAGCATAGCAAATACTTCAGGAATGGTCTTTTCCATCCCCTGCATATTGAAGTTCATCACAAAGCTCTTGTAGCTTGGTGGAAGCGACTGGAGGATTCTGTTAATGACCGCATCATCCGGGAGATTAACTCCCAGCTGAGTCAAGCGGTTATGCAACCCAGACATAGTGAGTATGTGCTCACTGACAGAACTGTTTTCCTCCATCTTACAGCTAAAGAATTTGTCGGAGACTTCATATCTCTCGACCCGGGCATGAGCTTGGAAAACCATTTTCAGCTCTTCGAACATCTCATATGCTCCATGTCTCTCAAAACGCTTTTGGAGCCCCGGCTCTAGGCTGTAAAGCATGCCGCACTGAACGAGGGAGTAGTCATCGAAACGTGCCTGCCAAGCGTTCATAACATCTTGTTCTGCAGGGAGAACGGGTGCGTCACCAAGCGGTGCTTGTAGGACATAATCTTTCTTGGCAGCTATGAGGATGATCCTCAGGTTCCGGACCCAGTCCGTATAGTTGCTGCCATCGTCTTTCAGCTTAGTTTTCTCTAGGAACGCGTTGAAGTTGAGGACTACATTGGCCATTTGATCTACAAGACATATTGCAAAGATTTTAGACTATGTTCATGATAATTAAGTTCAACTAATCAAATTATTAGTGAACTCCCACTTAGATTAGACATCCCTCTGGTCATCTAAGTATTACATGATCCGAGTTAAACTAGACCGTGTCCGATCATCACGTGAGACGGACTAGTCAACATCGGTGAACATCTTCATGTTGATCGTATCTTCTATACGACTCATGCTCGACCTTTCGGTCTTCTGTGCTCCGAGGCCATGTCTGTACATGCTAGGCTCGTCAAGTCAACCTAAGTGTTTGCATGTGTAAATCTGTCTTACACCCGTTGTATGTGAACGTCTGAATAAAACACCCGATCATCACGTGGTGTTTTGAAACAGCGAACTGTCGCAACGGTGCACAGTTAGGGGGAACACTTCTTGAAATTATTGTGAGGGATCATCTTATTTACTACCGTCGTTCTAAGTAAACAAGATGCAAAACATGATAAACATCACATGCAATCAAATAATAAACATGACATGATATGGCCAATATCACATAGCTCCTTTGATCTCCATCTTGGGGCTCCATGATCATCTTGTCACCGGCTTGACACCATGATCTCCATCATCATGATCTCCATCATCGTGTCTCCATGAAGTTGCTCGCCAACTATTACTTCTACTACTATGGCTAACGCGTTTAGCGATAAAGTAAAGTAATTTACATGGCGTTTCTTGATGACACGCAGGTCATATAAAAGAATAAAGACAACTCCTATGGCTCCTGCCGGTTGTCATACTCATCGACATGCAAGTCGTGATTCCTATTACAATAGCATGAACATCTCATACATCACATATAGATCATTCATCATTCATCACAACTTTGGCCATATCATATCACAAACCACTTGCTGCAAAAACAAGTTAGACGTCCTCTAATTGTTGTTGCAAGTTTTACGTGGCTGAATTAGGGTTCTAGCAAGAACGTTTTCTTACCTACGTTAAAGCCACAACGTGATTTGTCAACTTCTATTTACCCTTCATAAGGACCCTGTTCATCGATTCCGCTCCAACTAAAGTAGGAGAGACAGACACCCGCCAGCCACCTTATGCAACTAGTGCATGTTAGTCGGTGGAACCGGTCTCACGTAAGCGTACGTGTAAGGTTGGTCCGGGCCGCTTCATCCCACAATACCGCTGAAGCAAGGAAGGACTAGTAACGGCAAGAAAGTTGACAAATCTACGCCCACAACAAATTGTGTTCTACTCACGCAAGAAGAACTACGCATAGACCTAGCTCATGATGCCACTGTTGGGGAACGTTGCAGAAAACAAAAATTTTCCTACTCGTTTCACCAAGATCATCTAGGAGTTCATCTAGCAACGAGTGATTAGATGCATCTACATACCTTTGTAGATCGCGAGCGGAAGCGTTCAAAAGAACGGTGATGATGTAGTCGTACTCGACGTGATCCAAATCACCGATGACCAGCGCCGAACGGACGGCACCTCCGCGTTCAACACACGTACGGAACAGCCACGTCTCCTCCTTCTTGATCCAGCAAGGGAGGGAGGAGAGGTTGAGGGAGATGGCACCAGCAGCAGCACGACGGCGTGGTGTTGATGGAGCTGCAGTACTCCGGCAGAGCTTCGCTAAGCACTATGGAGGTGGAGGAGGTGTTGGGGAGGGAGAAGGAGGCAACCAAAGGCCGAGCCGTTCAGGTATGAAGTCCCTCCTCTCCCCCCACTATATATAGGGGTGCCAAGGGGGGGTGGCCGGCCCTAGGAGATCCAATCTCCTAGGGGTGCGGCGGCCTAGGGGGGTTTCCCTCCCCCCCAAGGCACCTAGGAGGTGCCTTACCCTCCTAGGACTCTTCCCCCCTTAAACCCTAGGCGCATGGGCCTATGTGGGACTGGTGCCCTTGGCCCATTAGGCCAAGGCGCACCCCCTTACAGCCCATGTGGCCCCCCGGGACAGGTGGACCCACCCGGTGGACCCCCGGGACCCTTCCGGTGGTCCCGGTACAATACCGATAACCCCGAAACTTGTCCCGATGCCCGAAACAGGACTTCCTATATATAAATCTTTACCTCCGGACCATTCCGGAACTCCTCGTGACGTCCGAGATCTCATCCGGGACTCCGAACAACATTCGGGTTACTGCATATACATATCCCTACAACCCTAGCGTAACCGAACCTTAAGTGTGTAGACCCTACGGGTTCGGGAGACAAGCAGACATGACCGAGACGACTCTCCGGTCAATAACCAACAGCGGGATCTGGATACCCATGTTGGCTCCCACATGCTCCACGATGATCTCATCGGATGAACCACGATGTCGAGGATTCAATCAACCCCGTACACTATTCCCTTTGTCCATCGATATGTTACTTGCCCGAGATTCGATCGTCGGTATCCCAATACCTCGTTCAATCTCGTTACCGGCAAGTCACTTTACTCATACCGTAATGCATGATCCCGTGACCAGACACTTGGTCACTCTGAGCTCATTATGATGATGCATTACCGAGTGGGCCCAGTGATACCTCTCCGTCATACGGAGTGACAAATCCCAGTCTTGATCCATGTCACCCAACAGATACTTTCGGAGATACCCGTAGTCTACCTTTATAGTCACCCAGTTACGTTGTGACGTTTGGCATACCCAAAGCACTCCTACGGTATCTGGGAGTTACACGATCTCATGGTCTAAGGAAAAGATACTTTGACATTGCAAAACTCTAGCAAACGAACTATACGATCTTGTGCTATGTTTAGGATTGGGTCTTGTCCATCACATCATTCTCCTAATGATGTGATCTCATTATCAATGACATCCAGTGTCCATAGTCAGGAAATCATGACTATCTGTTGATCAACGAGCTAGTCAACTAGAGGCTCACTAGGGACATGTTGATGTCTGTTATTCACACATGCATTACGATTTCCGGATAACACAATTATAGCATGAATAAAGACAATTATCATGAACAAGGAAATATAATAATAATGCTTTTATTATTGCCTCTAGGGCATATTTCCAACATAATGTTCTTCACGGGATGCCTTCCTCCAACCTATTTACCTGCTTGACAAGCACTGCAAAGTCTATCCTTATCAAATATGACATCGTTGACACCAAGGATATGATTTCCTTTAATAAGCTTGTCAAGGTTTCTCATGCCAACGTGACCTAGTCGTCTATGCCATAACCAACCTTTTGAGGATTTAGCAATGAAGCAAGTTTTAGGTTGAGCCTTTTTAGTGAAATCAAAAATGTATAGATCACCTCTACGTATACCGGTAAAGACCATTTTATGATTGTCTCGATGAAACACTTGGCAATCAACTTCAGTAAATAAGACATTGAAACCAAAGTCAGCAAGTCTGGATACTAAAAGTAAGTTGTATCCAAGAGATTCAACGAGCATGACATTTTGTATGGAGCTATCATGTGAGATGGCCACCTTACCAAGGACAACCACCTTACCCTTTGAGTTGTCACCGAAGGTGGCATACTTTCGAGGACTATCATTATCAGCAAGCTCATGAAACATGTCTTTATCTCCGGTCATGTGATCGGTACATCCACTATCAAGAACCCATTCCTTTCCTCCTGACATGTATCCCCAAAGATTTGCCATAAGACCAAAGTGTCTCATTACATCATCAAGATCAAAGTCATCATCATCATCCTCATCATAGTATCCATGTTCAACATCGTCATGTGGTGGATCAAATCCTAGAGAGGGTGATTCGTTAGAGTGATTTTGACAATGATCTTGTCTATGAATTTTTATAACTTTGGAAATAATATCACTAATAATACCAACATTTCCTTTGGCACGCATAAGATTTGTAAGCTCAAATAGACGATCACCAAACATAGGATCACTAGTATTCATCTTACTCAAGGCAATAGACTTATGAAGAATTTCATCAAGGTTTTTCAAAGAATAATCAGGAAATCGTTCCTCAAGAAATTTCCATATAGTGTAGGCACACTCAAGAGTAGGCAGTTTTACAATCAAGTTTCTAGGCAAGACTCTAGTGATAAGATTAACAGTTCTAACATTCCTAATCATGTCAATAGACTCATCAAGGGTAGGATGCATAGGATCAACACAAGGTGCACAAGGACTATCAATGTACTTGTTCAAATGATATTGATTGAAAATTACAAGCATCTCATTTTTCCACTCATGAAAATACTCTCCATCAAGAATAGGCACTCTATGTATAAGACTCCCCAAAGTAGACTCATCCATCTTCCTCCAATGGTGATTAAACCAAGGTAATGGAGACCAATGCTCTGATACCACTTGTAGGAACTTGAGAAGAGGTGTCTAGAGGGGGGTGATTAGACACTAAGTACTAAAGTTGCAGTTTTTAGCCCTTTTAAGTTTAAGTGGAGTTAAGGCACAATTTTAACATTTACAACACATAGCAAGCAAGCATGCAAAGAGTATATGAGCAGCGGAAAGTAAAGCATGCAACTTGCAAGAATGTAAAGGGAAGGGTTTTGGAGGATTCATACGCAATTGGAGACACGGATGTTTTGGTGTGGTTCTGATAGGTGGTGCTATCGTACATCCACGTTGATGGAGACTTCAACCCATGAAGGGTAACGGTTGCGCGAGTCCATGGAGGGCTCCACCCACGAAGGGTCCATGAAGAAGCAACCTTGTCTATCCCACCATGGTCGTTGCCCACGAAGGACTTGCCTCACTAGCGGTAGATCTTCACGAAGTAGGCGATCTCCTTGCGCTTACAAACTCCTTGGTTCAACTCCACAATCTTGTCGGAGGCTCTCAAGTGACACCTATCCAATCTAGGAGACACCACTCTCCAAGAAGTAACAAATGGTGCGTTGATGATGAACTCCTTGCTCTTGTGCTTCAAATGATAGTCTCCCCAACACTTAACTCTCTCTCATAGGATTTGGATCTGGTGGAAAGAAGATTTGAGTGGAAAGCAACTTGGGGAAGGCTAGAGATCAAGATTCATATGGTAGGAATGGAATATCTTGGTCTCAACACATGAGTAGGTGGTCTCTCTCAGAAATGGTAAGTTGGAAGTGTAGGTTTAGTCTGATGGCTCTCTCCACAAATGAAGAGGAGGTGGAGGAGTATATATAGCCTCCACACAAAATCTAACCGTTACACACAATTTACCAAACTCGGTGGGACCGAATCAACAAACTCGGTCGGACCGATTCAGTAAACCTAGTGACCGTTAGGATTTTTGGTGGGACCGAAAATGCAACTCGGTAGGACCGATATGGTTAGGGTTAGGGCATAACATAATCTCGGTGAGACCGATTACACAAACTCGGTAAGACCGATTTTGGTAATTAGCTAACCAGAGAGTTGGTCAGGCAAACTCGGTGGGACCGATTACTCAAACTCGGTGAGACCGATTTTGGTAATAAGTTAACCAAAGAGTTTGCATTGTAATCTCGGTAGTACCGATTGCTCAAACTCGGTGAGACCAATTTTGATAATGGACATACACAGAGAGATTACAATCCCATCTCGGTGAGACCGAGATCCCTATCGGTAAGACCGATTTGCCTAGGGTTTGTGGCAGTGGCTAAGACATCCAAAGTCGGTGGCGTCGGATAGGAAGAATCGATATGACCGATTTTGGCTTTGGGTTTAGGTCATTTGTGGATGTGAGAAAGTAGTTGAGGGTTTTGGAGCATATCACTAAGTACATGAAGCAAGAGGCTCATTAAGCAACACCTCATCCCTCCTTGATAGTATTGGCTTTTCCTATAGACTCAATGTGATCTTGGATCACTAAAATGTAAGATGAAGAGTCTTGAGCTTGAAGCTTGAGCCCATCCTTTGTCCTTAGCATCTTGAAGGAGTTCCCACATCTTTTAGTCCATGCCACTCCAATGTTGAACTTGTCTGAAAAATACTAGATAAAAGTGTTAGTCCAACAAGAGATATGTTGACATTAATTACCAAAACCACCTAGGGAGCACTTGTGCTTTCAATATAGCATCACGTCTTGACCATATCACATCACAACATATCCTGCAAAAACAAGTTAGATGTCCTCTACTTTGTTGTTTCAAGTTTTATGTGGCTGCTACGGGCTGAGCAAGAACCGTTCTTACCTACACATCAAAACCACAACGATAGTTCGTCAAGTTAGTGATGTTTTAACCTTCTCAAGGACCGGGCGTAGCCACACTCGGTTCAACTAAAGTTGGAGAAACAGACACCCGCCAGCCACATGTGTGCAAAGCATGTCAGTAGAACCAGTCTCGCATAAGCATACACGTAATGTCGATCCGGGCCGCTTCATCCAACAATACCTCTGAACCAAAGTATGACATGCTGGTAAGAAATTTGACTTGTATCGCCCACAACTCACTTGTGTTCTACTCGTGCATATAACATCTACGCATAAAACCAGGCTCTGATACCACTGTTGGGTAACGTAGTAATTTCAAAAAAAAATCTACGCACACGCAAGATCATGGTGATGCATAGCAACGAGAGGGGAGAGTGTTGTCCACGTACCCTCGTAGACCGAAAGCGGAAGCGTTAGCATAACGCGGTTGATATAGTCGTACGTCTTCACGATCCGACCGATCCAAGTACTGAATGTACGGCACCTCTGAGTTCAGCACACGTTCAGCTCGATGACGTCCCACGAACTCCGATCCAGCCAAGCTTTGAGGGAGAGTTCCGTCAGCACGACGGCGTGGTGATGATGATGATGTTCTACTGACGTAGGTCTTCGGCTAAGCACCGCTATGATATTATCGAGGTGGATTATGGTGGAGGGGGCACCGCACACGGCTAAGAGATCCAAGGGATCAATTGTTGTGTCTATGGGGTGCCCCCCTCCTCCGTATATAAAGGAGGGGAGGAGGAGGCACGCCCAAGGGGGGGAGTCCTACTCCCATCGGGAGTAGGACTCATCCTTTTCCTATTTGGAGAGGGAGAGGGAAGGAAGAGGGAGGAGGGAGGAAGGAAAGGGGGGGCCGGTCCCCCTCCCAATTCGGATTGGGCTTGGGGGGTGCCCATCCCTTGCTCCTTTCCCCTCCTTTCCACTAAAGCCCATTAAGGCCCATATACCTCCCGGGGGGTTCCGATAACCTCCCGGTGCTTCGGTATTATCCCGATCTCACCCGGAACCATTCCGATGTCCAAATATAGTCGTCCAATATATCGATCTTTATGTCTCGACCATTTAGAGACTCCTCGTCATGCCCGTGATCACATCCGGGACTCCAAACTACCTTCGGTACATCAAAACACATAAAGTCATAATATAACCGTCATCGAACTTTAAGCGTGCGGACCCTACGGGTTTGAGAACTATGTAGACATGACCGGGACACGTCTCCGGTCAATAACCAATAGCGGAACCTGGATGCTCATATTGGCTCCCACATATTCTACGAAGATCTTTATCGGTCAAACCACATAACAACATACATTGTTCCCTTTGTCATCGGTATGTTACTTGCTCGAGATTCGATCGTCGGTATCTCAATACCTAGTTCAATCTCATTACCGGCAAGTCTCTTTACTCGTTACGTAATGCATCATCTTGTAACTAACTCATTAGCTACATTGCTTGCAAGGCTTATAGTGATGTGCATTACCGAGAGGGCCCAGAGATACCTCTCTGACAATCAGAGTGACAAATCCTAATCTCGAAATACGTCAACTCAACAAGTACCTTCGGAGACACCTGTAGAGCACCTTTATAATCACCCAGTTACGTTGTGACATTTGGTAGCACACAAAGTGTTCCTCCGGTAAGCGGGAGTTACATAATCTCATAGTCATTGGAACATGTATAAGTCATGAAGAAAGCAATAGCAACATACTAAACGATCAAGTGCTAAGCTAACGAAATGGGTCAAGCCAATCACATCATTCTTCTAATGATGTGATCCCACTGATCAAATGATAACTCATATCTATGGTTAGGAAACTTAACCATCTTTGATCAATGAGCTAGTCAAGTAGAGGCACACTAGTGACACTATGTTTGTCTATGTATTCACACATGTATTATGCTTCCGGTCAATACAATTCTAGCATGAATAATAAACATTTATCATGATATGAGGAAATAAATAATAACTTTATTATTACCTCTATGGCATATTTCCTTCAATAGAATGAAACAAACAAAAATTATAGATACGTTGGAGACGCATCAGTAAGCATAAGTATGTTGTTTGTTCAAGTAATCATACGTTGGAGTATCACTTTTGTTTTTTTGGCACGACTTCTAGGAATGTTCATTCATGATAAATTTTTGCAAGCACTTAAAAAATTTGTCAAAGGTTGCCACAGAAAAAACAGAATTTTATTATTTTGTTTTTACTATTTTTCGATTTTACTGTTCACGAGGAGCATTTGACCTCGAGTGCAAATACTCCAAGTCCTGATGAACAAGGGAACCTTCTAGAAGAGAAGCCCACCAACTCGTTGGATGCAGCTGCGAGGAACAAGATTTCAAAAGTACGCAACAAAAGTTGGAAGATCCAATTCAAAGAGCGACACAATCAGATGAAGGCATGGACTTTTTAGTATCAAGTGTGTTGAGCATTAAGGGGCCTTTGAACCAAATGGTTCCTAATGCAGTTAGACACACTAGGCAAGAGGAATAAAAGGCATTTATTGGTTGCAACATTCCTACTCAAATTGATATACAACCGCCAAATGATGCTCATTCGGTAGGGAGATGTAAAAGAATAAAGAGAGAAAGGGAATTGAATGGGGGAAACAAGGTCGCACGCTTGTGCAAGACATGCAACCTAATAGAGTTTGATGATAGTGACAATTGTCAAACCAAAAAAGGTCAAGGAAAAGAAGCCATGAATGTGCAAGACATGCTTCCAAATGGTGCAGCTTCATAGAGGAAACTCTTGTGAAAGGCAAAGCTTATTAATACCATTTCATTAGTTTTATTTAATTTTCAATCTATGTAATGGATGAGAAATTGTGTTTATTCTCCAATTGTTTGTCCTATTTCTATCACATTTGATGTGTTCGTAATTACTTCCGAGTGGTTTACAGATGTTGCGATTTCAAGTAGTTTATGACGGTTGGAACTTTCTTCTTATTTATGAATATGAATTTGAATGCACCACTAGTGCAGAATCAGGCTTTAGCCCCGGTTCGTAAGGATCTTTAGTCCCGGTTCTGCAACCGGCACTAAATTGTGGGGCCTAAAGCCCCCCCCCCCCCCGCCCTTAGTCCCGGTTCAACACGGCCCGGGACCAAAGGCCCACCACGTGGCACGAGCCCGCGTCGGGGGCTGGGGGACCTTTAGTCCCAGTTGGTCGGTTGGTAACACCAACCGGGACTAAAGGGGTTTTTTTTGATTTTTTTGATTTTGGAAAAAATTGAATTTTTTTTCGATTTTCAAATTTCTGAATTATTTGACAATTCAATCTCTAATCACCCCTCATCACTGCTCAAGTATCGAGCACTCATTCCAAAATCGTCTAACTTCTCGGCCGGTCACCCATCCTGAGCACGCTTAACTTTCAGGTTCTATTCCCCCTAGTTTCCAAGTCTACACTTGTTGTTTTCTTGACAATAGTAAGTCGTCAATCCTATTAACCCTTAGGAGTTTATCTTTAGCATGAAGTCACAGGTTTCGCCGTTTGAGTTTGAAACTATTATTATAAAAAATTGTTATTATTTATTAACACTACTATTTCTTGAATAAGTAGTTTGACCATAGTTTGACCAAAATTCAAAAAAAATGAAATTTGAGCATAAATTTTTTTTCCTTTCAGAATTTGAGGATTCTAAAAATTTGCAAAATGGCCTATGGCGGTCGAAATCGGAACCGGCTTTTCATGCTGAACATTTTGATATATTATACATTTTTTTCGACGTCGTATGCAAAAGTTATAGTCGTTTTAATTTTTCATAACACTCTTTTGCAAAACATGTCAGAAATTTTTGTTTTTAAATTTTCCTAACTAGTAGATGTAGTAACATAACTACATCTCGAAGGATTTTAATTTTTTAAGTTTTTATCATTTTCTTTTATTATTATTTTCAAAACTGAAAAGGCAATAGGGGAGGGATAGAGTTTGAAAATTGCAGAACCTCTTTAGTCCGGGTTGGAGCCACCCGTTTAGTCCCGGTTGGTGGCTCCAACCCGGACTAAAGGTCTAACCTATAGTCCCGGTTTGTGTCATAAACCGGGACTAAAGGGGCTCGTGGTGCCCCGGCCTGACGCCAGCCTGCCACCACCCATTTAGTCCCGGTTTGTGATAACAAACCGGGACTATAAGTCACAAATGAACCGGGACTAATCGTACCATTTGTACCGGGTTGTAATCGAACCGGGACTAATGAGGTGAACGTAAGGTCGTTTTTCTACCGCATGCACTGGGTTTCAATGGAGCGGGTAGCTTTTAATCCATGGATTCTTTGGGATGCTAGCTACTGTTAGCATGTATTAGGTGAAGAAGCCTTCAAAATAAATTAGACTGCAACATTAGAGTTAGATTACATCATGTAGTATGTGAGAAACACCTCAATTGCCAATAGGAACAAAGATAAAATGAATTGTATATATTTTTTCTGTCATTTCCATTTACATCAGCTTACATTCATTTGTTTTCGTAATCCAATAATCACCATCGATAGGCCTCCACATTCTAAACTCTGAAGCTATATGTACACACCCAACAGTATTGTACAAGTTCACAATCCACATTCAGGAAGTCAACCTGCAATTATCACAGGCCTACATCAATCAAGAAGGAAAATTAAGAGACATTGTCAACATTGCTCTACAAAGGGTCCTAGGATGTACTCGCCGCCCAGGCAAATCTGCAACCAGACAATGCCATCAGGTGGAGGGTCAAAGATTACAATTGAACGAATGATGATGACTGGCTGCAGGAATGCACGAGGGTTGCTAGATGCATAAGATACAACGCCATGTATAATATGTTTAGCATGATTTAGACTTTGGCCTCTCCAATACTTGTATTTTGTGTTCTAGCTCCGCCATTGATGATTTGTCTACATCATTTTTTGATTTAAACTTAATGAAAAATTAATCATATATACATCCCTCATTTGGTTTATAGGATATGGTTCTAAAGCGAAAAACAATGCAGGGTTTCTATTCCTACGTAGGATTGGTTCTTATCCTTCATATCTCAATGAGAAAGAAACATTAGCTCAGACCTAATGGGAAAATTAATGTCGTGTGAACTAGCGACATTTTTTTCCTGTACATGTCACCTCATTTCTATGACTGTCATATTGTATAAACCAAAGGAACACGTGCATGCATGCTGGTGATGCACGGCGAACCTAGGTGGATAGGATCTCGATCGGGTGGCATAGCCTGCGCGTGGCGCGGTACCGTATGAAGCGCCTGGCAGACTGGACCTTGCGCAAATACAACGTGCAAAAGATGGCAAGCCGCCGCACCGCATCAAGCAGCTGGCGGCCTGGGCCTTGCGGGAAATACAGCGTGCAAAAGATGGCAAGCCGCCGCACCGGATCGAGCACGGCTCGCCACCATATTGCATGCTAGCTACGTCCCGCTTTCCTCGGCTGCAAAGCGCGTAGTACTCCTACCCTATCGAACAAACGATCACCGGGCGCCATCCTACGCTTGCTGGGCTATGCATGTCAGTTTTGTCGCCTCCACCCTGCGAGCGAATCTCTGGCTGGATCCACCACGCCCATGCAATGCAATGCATGCCACCTCCCATCGCTTTCACCGCTGCACGTACCGGCCACTGCTCCTCGTCCACAGCCAACTTCAGGCCGCTGCCATGCCAGGCGCGCGGCCTGTCGCCTTCCCAAACACCACGGACGGGGCGCCAAACAGGGCAGGCACTGCTGCGGCGGGGCACCGCACAGGGGCTCCCCCGGCACTGTGCGCCGCTGCCCGGCTCCGACCGCCCAACAGTTGCCGCCGCACGCCCAGCCTGTCATGTCGCCACCACGGATATCATAGCTATTTTTCCACAATAGGCATGCGCCTTGCTTGCCACACGCGCCCGCACAAACACGTTGCATGCACCAACCAAAGCGACGAGATTATACCGACAATACACAGGTGCATTTCAATGTAAACAGTTGGTGAACGGTGTGCGGTAACAACAGGTACTACAACTGACTTTGCCTCCCCAGGTGGGTCTTATGGAAACGGAGGCAAAGCAAAGACACGGACGAACGAAACAACAGAACAATGTTTCCGGAATCGGAATAGGGTCCCTCTCCCTCTCCTCCCCGGTGATGTGCCGGGGAGGCAGGTGATAGATAGCTAAGGAGGCTGCCCCCTCCCTCCGGTTCGCCATGGACGACAGCCTCGGCGAGGGGGGAGGGGAGCCTTTTTAGGTGTTCTTAACGAATGCAATGGAACGAATGGCGGCTGGGAGGATCATCCTACTCCTTGGAGTTGCGGTAGAAGTCGACGCAGGTCTGGCATCCGCAGTCGGTGAAGCGGCACATCTCGCACCCGAAGCACACGCACTTCTCGCAGCCCGCGCACGACGCAGCGCGGGAGCAGCCCTTGATCACCTTGCGGCTCCCTCGCTCCTCGTCGTCATCGCAGGTGACGCTGGTGGAATCACAAATGCAAGCCACAAGTCAGATAAGCGCTATGAAATGATGCCAGAGAAAATAATGGAACAGCATGACTAAGGTTATAATTTAAATTTAATATGCCACCTATCGAAACAGAAAGGAGTTGTCAAAGTAAACTAGGCAAAAGCAATGGCTCAATTCGATTTTCTTTTTAAAGTGAAACAAGCAAAGAAAAACACAAAAGCTACAAACACCTTCAACCGTCCCTGATAAAATTTCATATATGATGATATTATGCCAGCAGGCAAAGTTAAGAGATACAGTAATATCAATGATGGTCTACTGTAGTTACAGGCCACACGAGTGTGCAGACAACTGACAATACTGGCAACAAACTTACACGGCCATACTTTCACAGCATGTAATACAGGCCAGCAGTTTCTGGTTTCACCTTCCTAGTTCCTACGGTACAATTCTGAAAGTATTGGATTTTACTTCTCGAAAAAAGTACTGTATTTCATTTCTGTTGCCACTCATGTGTACTGTAGTCAGAACTTGCAAAAAATATTTGGTACCACAAGTATGACATTTTATCAGCTTGCAGCGGCCTGCAGCCACAGCAGACAGTGCCAATAATACCACGGGTGATGTACCTGCTATTTGGATTATTATTAACTAGGAGTCACTATCCTTGTAACTCTACCGGTAGAGACAAAACAACCTATTTGGGAGTTTGTTTGGCACTCCACATCAGTTTCTTGTTGTTAGTCTTACTGGAGAACAAGGGCTACAATTTTTTATGTTAACTTGATTGCTTCGGCGCTCTTAATGCTTATTATACTGTGAAACCTAATACTTTTTGGTTAGGATTATCTGATCATTCTCATAGCTGCTATCATCTTATATACATTTCTTGGGCGTGAAATTGATATGAACTAATTAATATTATTAGTTGCACGGTGGATTTCTGTTGAGAGTGCCAAACATGAATTCGGAAAGATGGCACAGAGGAAATAAATGTACGCTACAACTCAATATTTTAAACTAGACTATCAATTAACATAATTGGTTGCAACACATACCTGTCAGCCGTCAAATTTGCACATGTCCGGTTAGGTTTTGCAAGAGCATCATGGTAAATACGGCACTCTTCTTTGGTCCGAAGACGGAACCTCCTCTCCTTGTCACATCTTGTGCAGCGAATGAACTCATCACGGTGCAATGGACGTCCACTACGACTTCTGTTCGAACCATTAACAGACTTGTTTGACAGGTTGTAGTATTTGAGAAATTCCGTCTTTCCCAGTGGAACCTTTTCTCCATCAATCATGACCCACACGGTGTTCCTCCACTTTCCTGCAGTCTCCCTTCCAGAGTGCTTCTCAAACGCTGAAGGAGTCAGCTTTTCTGAATTCAAGGTAAAAAAAAACTCAAATGACAATTATCCTGAATAATTATGATAACAGAAGTTCAAAACTATTGTACAAAAAGCACAATAACAACCTGTACGACGGTTTTCTGCGATGAAACACTAAACAGAAAAATTACAGTGTATGGTCATCTGTGATGTCACTCCAGCAAAGATAGCACTTATCAAGTTAACACAAGTAATTTCCTAAGAGGTTGGGTGTTGTTTTAGCAAGAAGCACCCCCGCTGTATGTACCCAGATCAGTAAACAACTTACTGAAGGCCGCCGTCATAACTTATTGGCATAAGGAACTGCATATTTTGAATGCAGAGCCTTTCACCTTTGTTAAATCACACATCAATCTAGGTTTCATAAACAAACCCTTAAAAACTGGAAGGTGCAGATGTATATCAAATAGGATACGGCAAGTCGGAACTCGTAAGTGATGCCATCTTTTTCTGATGTTATTTCACACATTTCTTCCTTTAAAATTAAGGACCAGGCTAGATCAAATAAAGACCTAAATTTGATGTAAGGACAAGAGAATGGTTGCTTAACGCGTTGAACTGCCATAGAGACATTTTCAGCTAGATACTTTTTCAGTTGAAGACACTGAACTACGTATGCAGACTCTGAACTCATACGAATGTACAGATAATGCAAGATGACCTACAGTGCAGAGTACAGTAAAACCCTCAGTGGTACCACAATCATAGTCTACTAAGTTCGGTACGGATACACTGAAATACAGATATGGAAAACCAAAGGCATCATCAAGATATGTCAGAAATAAACGTCAAAGCGATCAGGTAGAACAGAGACAGGAGCAGGCCTCCCATATCCTATCCAATGCAAACAACAAGCACCCAAAGGATAGACACGGAAGGGCATGGCTTAAGCAAAGCGCAACCTGATACTACATGCAAGAGAAAGACCTCAACACAAACAGAGAGAGCAAGAACGTGTGGCCTGTCTGAACTGCGTGAACAGAGAGGCAATCCGATCATCGCCAGCATGCAGAGAGTACACGAGGCAAACTACGTGCATTAGGCAAGTACAGTACCACGGAAGAAACGCTCCCATGTTACATGCGCTAGGACCTGCGGCACGAAGGTTCGCATGTATAAACCGAAGGAATGATGCAGGCGATATTAATCCCAGAGACCAGCGACTCGGACGCGCTGGAGATATCCTGACATTGGCCAGAGCAACAATGACAATGCATGGGCGGCGGCGGCAGCATGGGTACACCGAGTGGTAGTAGTAGTACTGGCAGGAAGGCGACGCCGGGCGCGAGCGGCTCCGGGGCGCATGTACCGGCATTGCATGCAGATCGAATTAAGAAGCAGCTTGACCAAAAGACCAAACACCGTCCGTGCATAGCATCGATGCACGGACATGAAATCAAGAAAAGAAAAGGAAAAAAAAGTGACCGGACGTGGGTGTATGGTGGTGGGCCACTGACCTTCGCGGCAGCCGGGCGTGCAGTCGCAGCTAATCTCCAGCTCGCCGGACGGGTAGATTAGGAGGCGGCCTACGGCGTCGCCGTAGCGGCGGCTGGTGCATCCGCACATCATCTCCACGAAGCCCTCGCGCAGGCGCAGCCCGCTCACATCCCGGAGTTCCTCGTCGCTGAACAGCGCCGCGCCGCCTCCGTTCGCCGCCGCCATGGCTCCGACCGAGGACGGGGACCGCCTCAACCACTCCGGGGAAAAGAAAACACCAGAAAGCGATCTGGCCTGCGTCAAATCAAGAAACTGCCGGACGGACAGCGATCGAATACCGAGACGGGGCGGATCAAAGTAAAAGGAAGTTAGGCGAGTAGGTGGACAGGAGGTGGAGATATATAGGGGGGTGGAAAACGGTGGAGAAACAAGAATCGAAGCGGCGCCTTTCCACGAGGAACCCCTGCGAATTGGGTTCCCACCAAATCTTGACGAGGGCGGTCTCCGAAGGGGCCGACGAAGAATGAATGCAAAGGCGGCTGCTTTTGATCCGAGGCTACGAAGAACAACGAGCAGAGGCGAGGGCAACTTCTTGTCTCTGCAACGAACGATTTGGGGGAGAGTCCAGATCGCCCAAGACTACCCGAAAAAGCGGATCTGGGTAGGGGGCGCGCAGGCTCCAAGGAATGCCTCCTTCCCCAGCTCCAGCCCTCCCGGTGGCTATGGCTGCCGGGGGTTTGGAGAGGGAGGGGAGGGCGAGGGAAGAGGTGGAGAGAGGGCGAGGTGGAGGAGGATAGGAGATGGAGCTCGGTGTTGTGCGGGTGCCGGGCTTTTAACCTATGGACGGATGGGAGGATATCTGCGTTCCTCTCTTCTCCACAGGCACTCCCATGTTAGATCAAGTGTGCTTCCACTGTTTCCATTATTGCTAGTTAGAGCTGTTTATTCTACTAATTTGGATTCCAGAATAGCCAGAAGAAATTCACTGTGTGCTAGAACAATTTAGGGACGACATGGTTAACTAGTAACTGCGAGAGGAGGGGGGCTGCGGCAGCGGCGGGTCGGCGGAACCCTAGAGTTACCAAGATGACCTAGGGCAAAGGTCGGCCCTCTCGGCTTTGCTGGGCCCGCATATTGGGCTAGCTCGGTTATGTTGTATGCGGTCCATGAGGAGGCACATTACTCTCTGGGCCCACGTATGGGACCGTCCTGTAGGCCCACAACTCACTAGGCCTGCATACGGAATCTAGGGTTATCCAGCATGACCTAGGGCAAAGGTCGGTCCTCTCGGTTTTGCTGGGCCCGCATGTACGACATAGCTTGGTCGTGTTGTATGCGGTCCATTAGGAGGCTCACTACTCTGAGCTGATATTCAAAACTACAATGTACAATATAAAAGGTAAAGCCGCATGTTCAGCGATGAGGCGCCCCACATGACCTAGGGAAACATCGGTCCTCTCGGATTTGTCGGCCTCGTATATGAGACCTAGCTTGTTTGTGTTGTATGCGGTCCATTAGGAGGCTCACTACTCTAAGTTGATTATTCAAAACTACAATGTAGAATAGAAAAGGTAAAAGTTGCATGTTCAGCGGTGAGGCACCCTGCATGACCTAGGGAAACATCGGTCCTCTTGGATTTGCCAGCCTCGCATATGAGACATAGCTTGGTTGTGTTGTATGCGGTCCATTAGGAGTTTCACTACTCTAAGTTGACTATTCAAAACTACAATGTAGAATAGAAAAGGTAAAAGTTGCATGTTCAGCGGTGAGGCACCCTGCATGACCTAGGGCAACGTCGGTCCTCTCGGGTTTGTTGGGCTCGCATATGGGCCCCAGCTTGGTTGTGTTGTATGCGGTCCATTAGGAAACTCACTACTCTAAACTGATTATTCAAAACTACAATGTAGAATAGAAAAGGTAAAAGTCGCATGTTCGGCAGTGAGGCGCCCCGCATGACCTAGGGCAACGTGGGTCCTCTCGGGTTTGCTGGGCTCGCATATGGGACCTAGCTTGGTTGTATTGTATGCGGTCATTAGGAGGCTCACTACTCTAAGTTGACTATTCAGAACTATATGTAGAATAGAAAAGGTAAAAGCCACATGTTCGATGGTGAGGCACCCCACATGACCTAGGGCAATGTCGGTCCTCTCAAGTTTGTTGGATCGCATATGACGCCTAGCTCGGTTGCGTTGTATGCACTCCATCTTGAGGCCGACTGCTCTAAACCTACTATGTGAAACTACTATGTAGAGTGGAAAAGTTAGAAGCTGCATGTTCGATGGTGAGGTTCATAGTGAAATGCACTTTCGGTCATAATTTTGACTTGCATCCTCAGTGTGGCACTCATATCTTGTGTTGTGACACGACTTGGGCTAACTCCGGTGAAAGTTGCAACCCGTTGCTTTGTAGGAATATTCAATATAGAAACATAACGTGAGTAGTTATGTGAGTACTTCCGTCGAAGTCTAACCAAATAACAACATAAAACCTTGATTTGTTTTATTCATCATTGTTCGGGAATTCACAAAAACACAAGTTGATCGATGTGGCATGTATATAAAAGCATAAATCCTTTTCTGATTCATCAATTGTATATCTATTAACATATAGATCCTTTTGTTTTTCGTACACATTCTGTTTGAAAAAAAGGAAGATAAGAGTTGTAGAGCCTTGGCTCCATCTCTTCTCATTGAAAATAGCGGAGCTCGCCATTGCTCAACGATTGTCTAGCGAATCGCTTGCACGAGTAATGTGCTAGCATGACACTATTAGTAACACATTTCAGCGCATGTGGTATTATTTCATTTATGCGTTAGGACATGGATTATCCTACTATATATGGACATGGAGGGTGCCATTTTGAACCGTTTCATCAATACAAAGAAGATAATGGAACAATAATAAGGGATTTTACTTGCCTATATATTCGGTTCTTAGTTGCATCACACTACTCGTTAACTGGTGATGATCGCCTGCATTTGAGTTACGAACCTCAAAAGTCCAGGTCTGTAAGAATCCCTGGTTAGGTTATATTAGTACTAGCTATTTCCATTCGTGGAACCACTTTAAGGGGTTTTTTGGTTGGGGACTCTGTTTGCCATGCCTAAGTTGAGGCAGGTGTGGCGTGTCCCAGAAAGTGTGGCGGATGAAACGACCGCCACACCTTTGACAAAAATTTCTACCGCAAAAGCTCCTTGAAGTTGCGGCAAGCCAAACTTTGCTAAAGAACGAAACGTCATCCTAGAAAGCTGTGGCACGCCACATCTTTGGCGTGGCTAGCTAAGAAAGTTGTTTATATTACATTATGTTTTAATATGCCTAGTACTAAAGCTTAGCGCGTTGCTAGTATGCTATTTCCCAGGGAGTAGTGATAATATGTACTCCCTCGGGAAAAAATATAAGAGCGTTTTTACCTTCGTTTACAGAGGAAGTAGTACGTATTTGAAGGGGAAAAAGGCTAATGTGTTATATACTCTACTTGTGACAATTTTGAAAAATCAAGTGGACGTGTCACTTGATACGCAGGCATCATCATCGTATGGAGGAGAGAGGAGGGCGTGGCGGATTGTCCAGAAAACAAAGAGGAGGGACGGGGCGCGTGGCCATTGCGAAATCCGATCGCCGGATCCTCCACTCGCATCGCAAAACCCAAAAGGGCCCCGCTCCGGCGGGCGCGGCCCCACGAGGCAGCGGCCGTAGCGTAGCGAGTAGGCGGCGGCGGGGCCCCTGGGCAGGGAAAGCCACTGCGCTGAACGCTGATACGGCGGGGACTGGGGGACGAGGCTCGGCTGCGGGAAAGGGCAGACGCGGGACCCGCACTCCCCGACTCCCGAGGCGGGAAACGGTGACGCGGAGGCGGTCAGCTGGCTGGCTGGCGCCCGGCGTGGAGATTACGAATTCATTTAGGTTTATTTTTTTATGATGCACGGCGCGCATGACATCACGGCCCAGGCAGGGCTCCTGCTCCTGGAGTGCTGCCACTGGCTGCCCGTCCCCGTTGCGTCCCGTGCTGGTCTTCCTCCGCTCCGCTCCTCCTCGGTCGCCGGGCTACGTACGAGTACTCTTCTTTGGTTCCTCGCCGCGTTCTCGCGGACGTGCGCGTCGGTGGATCCTGGCCATACCCATGCGGGCCGACGTGCACCGCGCACGGGGCGTGGCCGCGTAGAACGGTAGAGCATCGCCGCTTCGCTACGACGGTGGGTTTGGCGCGCGTGCTTTGCGTGCGAGGCCATGTTGGTGGCGCTGTCGCGGTCTTGTATCCCTGGCTGGCGCAAGAGTCTACCCGCTGCGCACTGGGCGCGCGTTTGGAGACAGGGCCGACACAAAAAGGAAAGATTGTGTGGTCTCACGAGGCGACATGGAGTGCCAAATCTAGATGCATCCATGATGAAATAATCGCATCGATGTGTGAGCAGTCCTTGGTTAGTGCTCTGGCGAGTACGTAGTAGGCTTTTTTTTAACAAGACGAGAAAGAAAGACACCTTCGTGGGCAGGATACCAAAAGAGTGCCTTCGTACGGCGAGTATCACTGTTATCATCATGCTGATATAAAGAGGGCGCAAGACAAATCGAGACTATCGTTGCCGAGCGTACTGCAATGTTCAGACTAGTCACAATGAAGAGTAACATACACTAGTAACATACACGTATCCCTAGACTATGTTACTACCTCAACAATGGGTAGTAACATAAGTGTGGTAACATGCAAAACTTCATTTATTAGGTTATAGACTCATATTGCATTGGGACATGTGATGTTACATAAACTACTCTCTCCTTCCATCTATATAGGGCCTAATGCATTTTTTAAGACCGCCTTTGACTATTGACAAGATTAATAGTACATGACATGCACAATGTGAAAATTATATCATTGAAAGCTCCTTTCACACACGAATTTAACGGTGTGTTTTGTGTAAGTTGCATGTCATATATTATTGCTCTAATATTTGGTCAAAGTTGGCCTCGAAAAACGCATTAGGCCCTATATAGATGGAAGGAGGAAGTAACTAAGTTACTAGTACTACATCTCTCATCATTAACTCATTGCCATATAAGCAAATTTGCTGAGTTGGACTCGATGTTACTATTGAAGTTACTTTCACTGTGGCTAGTCTTAACAAAGCAAGCGCCCGTACTCTTGATTCCGGCGAGACGATAATGTGCCAAATGTTTCACAAGGAACACACTGTACACGCTATCGTCTGTTCTATACTAGTAGTACAAGGCAAGCACGGGACGGAAAGGGTTGACAAGAGGGGCAATGTGGCAATGTGGTAAAGAATAAATGTATAGAGACGTCAAAGTGAATCCCCGTGTTCGTGTTGACGGGTAGTAGTAGCGTACGTTCGGGCACCGGCGAGCAGCCGCCGCGCACGCGGTGTTGCACGACGCTCAACGTGTCAAGTTGTACATGCACATGCCCATCTAGGCAGCTAGCCCATGCTCTAACCGTGCCTGCCAGCTGCTCCTCTAGAGTCTAGACGTTCTTTATCGTGGCCACCTTCTCCCTGTAAATCAGCCACGTCTCTCTGTACATTGCTCGGCGTATATGTATTTGTGAATACACAACTGAGGCACCGTGCAGTCCAACAATCATCCTAAACCATTTTTTTTTTTTGAGAATTCCTAAACCACTATTCTACACAATGGATACGCGCATGTCGCCCTCATTTCACACCCGCATGAAACGACCGTCGCGGAGATCCGTTGAACTGGCGTTAACCTGATCGGGCTGCGTACGCGGAAGCCCTTCTCCCCCACTCGCCGTCACTCGCTTGTTGTGTCTACACTCCTGTTCTTTGTGTTGTAGGAATAGTTTTTCTCCGGATGTTAAGACAAATATACTTGCAACCATAAACATTTTCGAATATAACATAGGTTCAATACAAAAAATTCAAGTACTTTTGAAATAGGGAAAAACTTCTAATCACCCGACGGATTGCAGCTCCCACGTTTGCCACCTTCCTTGCACGCCATGTGCCCCACGGACCACCACCATTAGATTTGCAACTGGTCCGTTGTTGCAAGCTTACAATCGCAACAAATGGTCAGTTGCAGACTGATGAAGGCGAGTCAGCGACATGCAGATCCTACAGAGCCTAATGAAAGATGTGTGTCGCCTGACGCTTCGGCGCCGACGCGGACAACCGCCCACCTCGTCGTAGAGGATAATGGGGTGGCGAGGTTGAAGCCGGGGTCGGGCGCACTGGTCGTCGTTGCCGCCCGCCTCCACCAAGACTCTCGGCAGAGGGCGGTGTGCCCACCTCGCCAGAGAGGAGGATGCAGCGAGCGACCTGGTCGGAGATCCAGCGCTCGCCGGCTGCGAGGACGGGCTGTCGTGGTTCTAAGTCTGACAGTAGAATGGGGGATAGGTATGGAGAGGCAAGATCCTAGCTATGGAGTAGTTGTACACGCAAGAGATTTGCGAGTTCAGGCCCTTCTCGGAAGAAATAACAGCCCTACGTCTCGGAGCCCGGAGGCGGTCGACTGGATTATATGCGTATGAGTTACAGGAGTGCGAACCCTTTACACTGAGGAGGGGGGTGGCTTATATAGTGTCTGCCAGACCCCTCCGGCCCTCAGTTATGCAGGGTTTAAAGTACATAAAGGATGGGCGTTACTGATAACGCCCTACATAAAGTGCCATCATGACCATAAAGACTACTTAATTATAGACCGTTTGGATACGGAGTGACACTCAATCTTCTGGTGGTCGAGTGAGTCTTCGTGGTCGAGTGCCTTCGAGTTCGTCGAGTGGAATCCCTCTTGGTCGACTGGAAGGCCGCTTCTTCTGAAGATATCCTTGGGGAGGGTACTTTGGACAGGTTCATGACCCTACCCTAGGTACATGACTTCATCATTAGCCCCCGAATGGATCGAGCTTTGAGTGAGGAAGGAGTTGATAATCTTTCCGACCTGTTTTTGTGTTCTGAGCATGTCTCATCCTGGATCAATGACTTTTCTTTTTTATGATGGCATCAACTTTTCTTTCAGTCGCCTTGATCCATTCTTTTCTTCTGTCGAGTGAACTTTTGAACTTGGTGAACTTTCGAACGACGGATCACAGGAAATCTACCGTCTGACAAGTTGATCTGCTGTTAGCGGATTTTGTGGGATCCGAATTTTGGGAAGCGCGTGAAGCGGGGAGGACCACGGTACTCGGATGGGATAAGGCGTAGACGCCTCGATTTCCGCGCCGCCTTTTTCGCCATGTATCGTGCGCACGCGACTGTTTCGGGATTTGACAGGTCCGCCCGGGCCTACTTGTCGTCCTTATATAAGGCGCCGGGCGAGGGTTTTTGAACAGTGCCTCTCTATTCCCCTTTCTGCCTCCTTCACCCCCGCCTACTGCGCCCGCTTCTGCCTCCGCCCACCCACTCTTCACGCGCTTCGCCGGTGACGATGGTGAAGGAGAAGACGGCGGCCTTGGAGCGAGCGAAGAAGGCGACGGCGACGGTGAAAGCGAAGGGGAGAGCGACCAGTCGAGGTGGATCTTCGTCGAGGTCCCGCTTGCCGCAAGGTTGGGTCCAAGGGGATTGGATCCGCTCGACCATCACCCAGGCGGATCTCGATGACCTGGCCATTGAGGGACTGATCTCTCATGGGTCAGCAAGCTTCCGGGAACCGAGTGGCAACCGCAGCCACTGGAGGGTGAGTGCGTTCTCCTAGCCACTCACGTAGATCGTGGATTCTCCCTGCCACCGAGTCTTTTCTTCCGAGGGTTTCTGAATTTCTTTGGGGCGCAACTCCACCATTTCACTCCCAATTCCATTGCCTACCTCGCTGCCTTTGTGTCTCTGTGCGAAAACTTCCTGGGTTGCCGACCGCATTGGGGTCTCTTTAAGCACATATTCACTTGTCGCTCCCAGACAGTGAAAAAGGCGAGTCCGGATGATGATAGGACTAAAGTAATCCAGATGTGCGGGGGACTCGGAATCCAAGTGAGGAGTAAGAGCGCTTTTCCAGCCATGACCCTTCCCGAGTCGGTTAGAGGGTGGCAGTCGACCTGGTTCTACTGCCAAGACGAGTCGATGCCGGGGCAGTCGACTGGTCTCCCTCCGTTCTCCATGGACCGAGTGAACAAGCCGTCTTCTCTGAAGGTGCTCCCGGAGGAGAAGGCTCGGGTAAAAATGTTGATGGAGCGTGTAGTCCAGCTCATTCGAGACGGAGTGACTGGTATGGACCTCCTGGAGGTTTTCCTTCGACGGTGTATCCAACCGCTCCAATACCGAGGCCACACGATGTGGGTGTACTGCGGCACCGAAGATACCACTCGGGTCCATCCAGAGGCGGTCAGTGACGCCACACTGGAGAGGTGGATGGCTGCCATCACAGGGAATAAGGATAACCCTCGAGGGGCTAGGAGGATCCCACCACTCGACCATACCTACACACCGGACACGGTATGACCACTTATCCCCGATTGTGATCTTGCTTTATTCATTCTGCTTCATTGTAAGTTGGTCGATTGACCTTTGTCTTGTTTTGTTTTCTGTCAGGCCACCACTGAGTTGTACTCGATGCCCAATGGGGCACAAGCGACGACTGAGGAGGAGGAAGGGAGCGGAGGTGAAAGTCAAGAGGAGTGGGAATCGGACGGTGATGAAGGTGATGAAGGTGGTGATTCTGACGAGGAAGAGGAGGAGGATGAGGAGGAGGAAGTCGTGCCTCCCCGTTCTGAAAGAAGATCCAAGCTTGCCCATGACCCTGCAGTCGAACGCGGCAAGGGGACTGCACCTGTTGTTCAGTCGACCAAGCGTCCTCGAGCGACCTCTCCAGTACCGACTGAGAAAGCTCCGAAGCAATCTCGAGTGGCGCCGTCGAAGCCGACGAAGGTTTTGCCGAAGATGAAGATGGTGATCCCCACTATCTTAGGGTAAGAATGTAACTTGAGTTTCCTCGTTTCACATGAATTTATTCTTGACCGATTCGTGAACTGACCGACTGACTTCTGGAGCTGCAGAGCTGCTACTTCTGATACCTCAACCAGGGCTGAAGATCATGAGATGGAAGATGATGTCACTTCAAAACCCGGTATGACTTTTGTAATTCCGTCTTCAGTCGGTTGGCTCTTTTTCATTAATTTCGACTCTTCTGTGCAGCTCCATCTAACGTCGTTATAGACCTTCCCGACGATGATGACGAGGAACCACTAAGGCAAAGGAGGAACAGGAAAGCGTCTGCTGGTAAGGAGACTCAGGACGTGCCAGCACCCGAGACGTTGGTCGTAGAGGGGGACAACGTCACTCGGCCTACCGTATCTTTTGCGGTGCCGCTGACGAGTGCTCACCCTTTGTCGTCGAGTGCTGCTCAGCTTTCACTTTTCTCGACGCACCACGTCCCAGAAGACCGAGCCAGTGCTGCTAAAGAAGCAATACGCCAGGCAGGGATCATGATGGAGCAAGTGAAGGCAATCCGAGACGCCAGTCAGGCGGCTTATGACGCCAGTTCAGCTCTTCAGAGCAATGTTCAGGTCAGTCGACCACCGCCTGTTCTGTTAGGATATGATACCTTAAAATCCTTCTTTCTGAACATTGTAGTATCTGTCGTACACCCACTGGGTGTGTTGATTAAAATACCGGGATAATGAGGGCACGCTGAGTGCACCCACTGGGTGTAGTCTCCAAGGCTATGGTCGACTGCTGGCAGTTGACCATAGTCTTTATGTCTTAAGCTTTTTCCTTTACTCGATCAGGTCAAATGAATTGATGGATCGGTGGGGGCATGCCGAGTGCACCCACTGGGTGTAGTCCCCGAGACTGTGGTTGACTGCTGGCAGTCGACTACAGTCTGAAGATAACCTCTCTTTTTTTTGGGCTATTTGTTGGTCGATTGATCGACTCTAACTGATAGAACTAGTGGGGGCACGCTGAGTGCACCCACTGGGTGTAGTCCCCGAGACTATGGTCGAATGTTTATATTCGGCTGTAGTCTTAGAGATGCTATGATTTTTTCTTAACCACTCGGAAGTGAACTGTCTTTGACATCTGTCAATTGGTTCTTTGCAGAAATCTTGTGAGCTTGCGGCTCGTTACACTGAATTGGAGAAAAAGCAAATCCAGGTCGAGCTCGATCTGAAGCTGGTCCAGGAGAACTTCACGAAGTCGAAGGAGGAAGCAAAAGGTATGTTTGGTGTGAACCTCGATGACTGCCTTTGCCTCTCGTCCGTTTCAGAGTCTGATCTCACTGTGACTTTTGCAGACAAGCTGAGGGATGCTCTGAAGAAGAAAGACCTTGACTTGGCTGAGATGCAGAAAGCGGCTTTAGAGAAGACCAAGCTCGCAGATGAGAAGCTGGCTTCGATCACCAAGCTTGAAGAGGAAAATACCAATCTGAAAGCTGCTCTTGATGTGGCCAACAAGGAAGTTAGTCGACTGAAGAGTGACAAGATTGCCTTGAGTGACAAGGCCAGTGAGTTGGTGGGAAAGAAGAATGATCTGGAGGCTTATCTGGGAGGACTCGCAAAGAAGCTATTCCTCATGCTTGAAGGTAATCTTTTGTGTCAGATAAACATTTTAACTATGATCTCTCCATCCGACTGTTGTCTTGACTCTGGGGTTGTGCTTGCAGAGTTCTGCCAGAACTTTGATGAGGAGACTGGTCGACTGGAAACAAACCTGGATCCCATTAACTCTCCTGTGAAAGATGAAGTCGCCATGAATGTGCTCCGACTCGAATCTCGTGTTGCTGCTGTTGTCGACTATCTCGCAAGGCTGAAGGTCGCGACTTCCCGCATCGACACAACACTCTGGCCAAGAGAGACGCTTCAGAACGGCCTCGAGTCTCTGATGACTCGACTGAACGAGGTCCCAAGTCGAGTGCAAGAGTGGAAGAAGTCTTCTGCCAGGTGCGGCGCGGATGTTGCTCTGTCTCTGGCCCGCGTTCACTGCAAGGAGGCGCGAGAGGACAAGCTGGCGGCCCTTAAGGTGGCTAATACCAAGAAGCATGATTTCCAATTTTTCATGGAGACCTTCATCGCCGCTGCCACTTGGATTGTAGATGGAATCGACCTGGATGAGTTTGTTGCACCTTCCAGCCCTCCGCAGGAGGGGTAAAAAACTTCTGTGCTTGATACTTTAAATTTTCCTCGGTATGCCGAGTGGTTTTTGTAACCGATAAACCTTAACGGGCTTAGCGCCCGAGCACTTTCGGTTCCGTTGGATGTTACCTGAACTTGGATTCGACGTCAAATATGTTTGCATTTGGTTTGAGGTGTCTTTTGCAGGCTAGGGCGAAGCGCTTGTTGCAATCGACTTGTTCCTCAACATACTTAGGCGAGCACTGGGCTGCAGCTAAGCCCCCGAGTGGGAGGTCTGCTCTCCACTCGGTAGGATTTTCAAAAACTTAGGCGAGCACTGGGCTGCAGCTAAGCCCCCGAGTGGGAGGTCTGCTCTCCACTCGGTAGGATTTTCAAAAAACTTAGGCGAGCACTGGGCCGCGGCTAAGCCCCCGAGTGGGAGGTCTGCTTTCCACTCGGTAGGATTTTCAAAAACTTAGGCGAGCACTGGGCTGCAGCTAAGCCCCCGAGTGGGAGGTCCGCTCTCCACTCGGTAGGATTTTCAAAACT